>NW_004798029.1:26805-42585 GCF_000002075.1 Aplysia californica | reverse complement strand
TCTCTCTCTCTCTCTCTCTCTCTCTCTCTCTCTCTCTCTCTCTCTCTCTCTTTCCCTTCCCACCTTCGTCTCCCTCTCTCCCACTTTCTCTCTTTCTCACTCTCTTTCACTCTCTCTGATCCTTCATAGCCCCACCAAATAGAGCAGAACAAAGAAACAAAAATTATATTCAAAACCTTTCCTCCCTTTCAGCTCTTGTCAGTTGTAAAACATTATGTACTAATTAATCATCAACACACACAAACCACACACAAACCACACACGCAAAACTCACAAAACACACACACACACACACACACACACACACACACACACACACACACACCTCACAAGCTACAGTCACAGTATAACATCTGGCAGAGTCTTTCATCCTCTCACGCGCGGCTGAGCATAGACTCGGACCAAAGGCTCTGATCCCACACTCATATGACGTATACATACAGATCGCAGTCCGCCAGCAATTTCCTTTGTGTTCCGTCCAGATCCTCGACAATTCATTCATTTCCCCGTTTCCTTTGTAAGAAGTAAAAGTTTAATTGCCAAACTTGCGGGGTTAAATTATTCAGTCTTGGTCTGCGCTGCATTTCCTTGGAGACGCCATGTTCTCTGTCGATTCTAACAAAGGAGGAAATTGAAACGTCCAACTTTTCACGAATACTGAGTTTTCATCTTAAAGGCAATCCTTTCGTTCGTTTTTTTTTTCCTGTTTTGTTTTTCTGGATTGGGGTGGGAGGGGTTTTGTTAGGTTTTTTTTTTTTTTTTTTTTTTTTTTTTTGGGGGGGGGGGTTTATACTCCCGGAAACAGAAAGGGGAAAACTTATATCAAATTGAAATCTACACCCGAGCACGGCAGGCGCCTGTGGTGTAGCGGTTAGACGCGTCGCTATCCTACACAGGAGACCCGGGTTCGATTTCGCGTGTTTTGTTTGAGTCAAGAGAGGCACATCGACACAATAATGGTCATCCAGGACTGGAAAGTAAGAGACACAAACAGACAAACAACATAGAGAAAGTAGAGAAATAGGACCTACCAGTGGCCCCCTCCAACCACCTGCGAGTTCGATTTACACGAGGGGAGAATTATTTTTTAAATCGAGCATCCCATTCTTTCTTCAGGGATGTTGTGTCCCTCTCATACAGGTTGGCCTGGAAAAGGCAGAGTCGGAAGTTCGACTCATTTTTTGTTTGTTTTGTTTTTGGTTGCTGTTTTCGTTTGCTTTTTGGGCCGGTGTCCTGATGTTGGTGCCGATATTTTGATATTTTGAAGGTTACGTAAAAATGTGTTGACATAGTGCAAATGTGTATATTTCAAGAAAGACAAAACGAGAAAAACACAACAAGAAAAAGGGGAATTATTTAGCCCATGATGATGATGATGATGATGATGATGATGATGATGATGATGATGATGATGATGATGATGATGATGATGGGGATGATGATGTCGGAGGCTCGACTCGTAAATGATCTAAATTGTGTCGACGAGGGCGTTAAAACACCTACATTTAACTCTTGAAGAAGAAAAAACCAGGAGGTCAGGTCGGTTGGACGAAACGGTTGAAAAACAACAGCATGAGCTCATCGCCCACTCGTACAGAGTGGTCAGGGATGGGTCAGGAGGTTCTCGTGCGTGGTCAAGAGGTGACGGTGTTCGCCTCTCATTCAATAGGTCTCGAGTTCGAATCCGGATAGCGATGGAAAATTTTCTTCTCTAAAATCTTCTACTTTCACATCCTTTCCTGCTTTCTAACAACGTTCTGTCGTGTGCTTTCGTCTCCACTTTCAGCCCACACCCACCCACCTGCTTTCCCCCTTATCTGGGCTATTGACCCTTTCTGCAGCCTTTCTACTATTACCCATTGGCTCCTCTTTACTGCTGTTTTTTTTTTAGAAACACCCCTGGTCTTATGATAGGTAAGATCTAACACTAGTTTTCTCGGATATGGGTGAAAAAATCTTGGAGGTCGCGTGTGTAAGCTGCGTACCTTTAAGATCCCTTGTTAGCCCCAAATCGACAAGAGTAGGCTTTCGTCCCCACCTGGGCAAATTTCAACATTTCCTACCAATTGAAAAGGCTTAATGTGTCCCGCACGCTCATATGACCTTATGCACATGAGAGCGCCGTAAAACACTTACCAAAAAGAAAAAAAAAGAAGAAGAAAAAAAGAAATAGGAGGAGGTCAGTCCAGTTGGACATAACGGGTGGAAAGCAACAGCGTGATCTCATCGCCCACACGTGACTGTGAGCCTGTTTGTGAGTGCAAGTAATATTGTTATGGTTTTGTGCTCAGATATGTGCGGAAGAGAGGATGTGTGAGGGAAAAGTGTGAGTCAATATGCGTGTGTGTGCATGTGTGTGCATATGTGTGTGCATGCGTGTGTACATGTTTGTGTGTATGTGTGTGTATGTGCGTTTGTGTATGTGTATGTGTATGTGTGTGTAGTGTGAAGCACCAAACCAATGTGCCAGGATCTGGACAATAAAGATGTATTTTATCAATCTTATCTTATCACATTATTGTCTTAGACTATCTATCCTATCTTATCTTATCCTTTATTATCCCATAGAGCAGTCAGGGACAGTCAGTCAGTTGCGTAAGCTCGCGACAAACACCTCACCCGAACTGACCACCTGCCGTAGATTATGTCGCGGAGCTCCACACAAGGAAACAACATGAACCCTATATAGCTGAAAATCTTTACACGATTTGGAAATTCAGTTGTCAACATTTATTTTCTGTTTCGGCTTATATGTTTTGCTGTCTTAATGATTGTGTATTCTTTATCTTTCATTTTCTTTAACTTTCTTGTTCATTTCCTACATATTTTCCCTTTTTAGTCGATCTGTTATTTTTTCCCCTTTCATTTGTTTTATTTTGCGTTTTCAATTCCTACATCTTTGGTCTTGCATTTTCGATCTTTTTCTCGCTCCGTTCATAAATTTTTGTTTTCCAGTTGTTGTTTTCTCTCTCTCTCTCTCTCTCTCTCTCTCTCTCTCTCCAGTTGCTGTATTTTTTTCTTTTAAAGTTTGCACTTTCCAGGTATCCGTGGGATTGGCTGTTAGCAAAGTGTCGATTAATTGTCAGATAGAGACGAGGACAACGACTTTAAAAATCAGGTTCACCAATCAAATACTTACGTCCTAAAAAATCTGCGGGGTATAAACAAGTCTTAGTGCTGAGGAGTTTATGATTGGAAGTACATTTTGGGATAAAACCTGATCATATCAGAGTAGAGTCTACATCAGGAGAACTAGACGTGAAGATCAGAAGTTTACTACAAGAAGGTAACAAAAAAGGAAAAGAAGGAGATGAGATGAGGGCGATAAATGGTTCATTGGAAAGAAAGAGCTTACCACACCAGCCAACCACCCACTAAGCCTTTTCTGAGAAGAAGTAATTCGTGTTTTCCTGCTCCAGGAACAAGAGCTTTAGGGTAGTCCCGAAGAAAGAGTACAGTAAAAGAAGCAGTGTGCTGTAAAGGGGCTGCCAACAACGCTGTGTTTGTGATCAATCCTAGCAGAGAATTGTTTGCCACACTTTGGACATTTCATAGCTTCATTTCCACTTGTGGATATACTCAGTTTTCGGGCTTCTCTCTTGGCTAAAGCCTTTCTAATTCTGTAATGTTGATACTTTTTTTGTTTGTTGTTACTTGTCATTGTAACCGACACGTCCCCACAAGGATCAATAAAAAGGATACTTTTTTCAAACTTGTGGGTTGTAAGAAAAAAGAGATACCAGGTGTCAAGAAATAAGATGACCCATGTATAAGGAAATAATCCGAGTGTCTTTTTTCATATATTTTAAACAATTTCGGACAAATGAAGTTAATCTCAAGGAAGTTGTTTATTTTTATGCTGAAAACCTCACTGTCGTGTTGGAAATTTTTTTTTTTTAAATTCCAATCAAAATTAAGTAAAACAAAAGGTTTAACAACTTTTCAAAATTCAACCATAGCCCAATGTGCATGTGTACATGACAGCATACATTTGTATAAAATTGCCATTGCCAGGATACAAAAAAGGTGAACCATTCAAAGGGCTACGTTTTCCCTTGGGCAGTTATTTAAAGACAAACACTTTGGAAACAGCCCACAAACAATCTAATAGTTGAAACTCAGTGTTAAAGAAATATGCTACATGTTTAGTTTACCATATATTTCCAGTGACGTTATTAAATTTTTCTGAAGAGAAATGGTCAACAACTGAAGCATACAATTTACATAGCCACACAGTCACCACCTCGCCCGAGTTTGTTTGGTAATGTCAGTTTCAAAGGAATCTCTTATTTAATGGACATGTACACAATATGCTTTAGTTTAAAGAAGTTGTATCGTCTTGTGTATCTCTCAGTTTTCGTTGTAATTTTTAACAAATCTTTTTCGAGTCGACGTTCCTCATTTTTGTATCTTTGAATTTCGTTTGTTCAAAGTTTATTGAAATTGATGCAAAGATGACCGGGTTATTGCTTTTTAAAAGGGTCCTCTTTAACTTTTAGGAAACATGTATCTTTGGAGTTCATGTAATTTCTTTGTAAAACCCGTTCAAGTCCTCCATTCTTTTGCAACATGTACATTTCGTTCCTAGTCAAACACAATTGTCATTGTGGTAAGCGGGGGCATCTGTCTCACTCAATACCTCCATTCGCTATCTCCATTACAAGCTGCGCTATGCTTTGACAGCGACATTTCGCTATTTTAGAATTATATAGTTTTGTCTGACATTTTGGGCCGTTTAGAGTTATTAAGATCATGGGGTCAGAAACCAATAAAAGTTATATCTGCTCTATCTAATAATAAGTTCATTCGTAGTTGTTATCAAAATATTCAAAGAATTCCATTTGTAAAAGCCTGACATGTTATGAAACTCAACATTTTTAACGCTAGGTTTCTCAAAACGGGGTACAAAGCAGATATAACTTGGCAATTCTGGTGCAGCGATTGTTGAGAGCTTCCAGTGAAAACATGTCATCTCTGCGGCTGTCAGCTCTGACCTAGGTGTGACGTAAGCTCACAGTAAAGTTGATGTCAGGGAGCGTCGTTAGCATAATGGTTAGGCTACCGCACCCGTAAACGTGTGATTGCAGGTTCGGGGATTTAAGCCTCAGCTCAGCCCGACTTTGCTTCATTGGGAAAGGCACTTTACACCAATATCCCACTTGGCTTAGTTCTTTTAGAGATGGACGTTAAAACTCAGATGTTCCAATAGTGTTGATAGGGGGCGTTAAACTTATAGCATTTCACCATTTTTCACGGTTGTTGTCGTTCGGGTAACCTGGGGTAAATCCTTTATTGAGTACTGCAGTTCTTGGGTTGTTCAGCAAATATTGTTCACCCCAATCCCGTAAATCTGGAACTCATGATTAGGTAAAAACTCACAGTGTACAAATGTATGTGGGATCTAAAAGGTATGAGAAAGTCACTTGGACGCCACAAAGCCTATTATGCATCGTATTGTTTGTCAGTGTCATAGAAAAGGCTGTTACTATTTCACAAACAAGACACGGAGACGACTGTTGGAAACATTCTGAAAACAGCATTTCATTCTTACAGTTTGCAGGCACACTTAAAACATTTTATCAAATCCCACAACAATTATATGAGAGCCAGTCTGGGATAAATGAATAATTTCTACATTCCAGCTTTATGTCAACATGAAATTTTAAAATAAATGTGGCAAACTAAGTTACAATAATCACCGGTTCAGAAAATCACATTTGGGCTACAGTCCGCTGCTTAAATATCATGTCCAGGGGTGGGTCCCATCTCTGTCGCCTCCACTTCAGGACCAGACTATGGACAGTACACAGACCTCTATGTCTCCATCTGACCAGGCGCCTGTAGCCGGCGGTCAGAGTTCTTTGGAGAGTGCTGCTTCTCTATAACTAGAGTCCAATAACATCAGTGGCCAACTCGGTCAGGGCTTCCACGCCTGCGCTGGCTGTGTCAATGGTCATGCTGACGCCACAGGCCACCCGGCATGAGGTCCTGCACACGACTGTACTGACAAGGCTGATGGTGTTGTCGACAACCGCAATCCCGTCTGTGGTGAACTTGGTAGCGGGACACGATTCGAGACAATCAGCTAGACATTTACAACCATTCGTGCACGCTTCCTCACACACGGCCTTGGCCTTGGGACACAGGATATCGTCTGCCGGAGTGATCATGCACACCTGGTTGCCAAACGCGCACTGATTGTTGCACACATCGGTGCAGTCGTCGGCCGAGACAGAGAGAGCTAGAACCAGAACAGCCGCAGTCACACATTTAACTGGGGAGGAGATAAGATAAGATAAGATAAGACAAGATAAGCCAAGATAATATAAGATAAGATAAGATAAGATAAGACTTTATCATTCCCGTGGGAGTAGATGAGGTACATGAGGAGTGGTTGCTGTTGCCGTTACTGCTGCTGTTGTTGTTGTTGTTGTTATTGTTGTTGCTGTTCTTGTTGTTGTGGCAGTTCTTGTTGTTGTTGCTTTTGATGCCACTGTTGTTTATTGTTGCTGATCATATTCATACAAATAAAAATGTATGTATAGACTAATAATTATTCTTTGACGAAACCATATAAAAAATTGCATTGTCTCTACCTAACAGAACATTACAGTAGAAACCTCCTGGACAGATCAGAAAGAGGGTTGCGTTTTCAGGGGACAAGTTTGCCATTGTTCTCGTGCGTTGTTGAGGTATGTCTGGTGATAATCTCTCTCTCTCTCTCTCTCTCTCTCTCTCTCTCTCTCTCTCTCTCTCTCTCTCTCTCTCTCTCTTTCTCTGGCTTTAAGTTCTCAGAAGGAGACTTTTGATATTTTTTGACAAATAATTAAATCAAGTGGACTAAAAAAAAGGGTGATATAGGGGGAAAGAAGAGTAGGAGAACAGACAGAGACCAACATACTTAGATAGCCTCAACAACTTTGCACCAGATATCACAATGAGAAAAACTGAGCTGATATGAAAGACAGACAACAGGGAAGAGTGGTGTCTTAGGCTAATCTTTCTTTTGTGTCTATTCCACTGTTGTTTCTTTTTGTCGATCTGTTTAATTTTTGTCCTACATAATTACAATGAAAGTTATAGCCAGTGCACACCACAGAATAGTTTCATGAAATCTCCATTTAACGTGGTTTGCTATATTGAGAGTTGTCAGGTTTTCCTTCTTGGAAGGGCAGCAGCGACCAGTTTGGAGCACTTTGACCAAATCCCCCAAAGTCAAACATATGTATAATTTATCTGTTTCACCATTCGGTACGTTTGATGAAAACAACCAAACAGAAGACTACGATGTATTACCAAGTCAGATCTTTGAGGTTTTTTGGGGGGGCAGAATGAGATACACCCGATGGACTTCCGAGTCAACTTTTATAAGCAAAGTAGAGATTGCTTTGACTTAGTGTGCACTGGAAAGCGTCATCTCTCAAATGTGGCATACCTTTGACGACAATTTCTGCCTTACGTGTTGGGTACTAAGTGTGTCAAACTGCTTCTCTTAACCACAAAATACGTCATAGGAGATTCTAGGGGGAAATCTTCTAGCGAGAGAAAGTCCTCTATCTCCCCCCTCCCCCCTGACGAATCGAAACTTCACTTAGGAGAAATATTGGGATATGCTGAGAATAGATTCCCCCCCCCCTCCCCCATTCCACATACACACCCCACCACTATCATTGCCATTCGCCCAGATCCGAACCTCGACCAGCTGATGGTTGGACCAGCTGGCTCGTACCTCTACCACAATGCCGGATTTACTCAAAGTGGAACCAATGTAGGAAAATGTCTATAGAGTTCAGAGTTCAAAACATCTGTGGCGTCAAAGGTGGCGTCTGTGAGCGAGGAGTACACAATAATTATTATAGACATCAGTGCGGCGGGAGAAAGAAAGAAACAGTCAAATTACAAGTCCCAAATTTGGAAAAGTTAGGGGGGGGGGTTGGTTGGGTTGGTTTGTTTTTTTAGATCTAGCAATAAAAGATGGGAAGTTGTTTGGCATTATAGATAAAGTCCTGGGTTTTTTTTTCTACTTGAAATATCTTACTCACCTTTCATGATTGCTGGTCGACTTGTTCCAACGGTCGCAGCTCTGTGTGGCAAGAGGTCAGTAGGCGTACACAGTGATTCTTTATCTACTGCTTATATAGACCAAAACAACGACACACCTGAGACTGATATCACCATGTCATAGCATGTTCCAGATGCTATCACCGCTATAAATCTCGAACTGACAGACAACTCAGCATCATAACACAATAGCGCTCATTGTGAAATCCTCTTTTTTATTGCCGTTAAGTCTGGATTGTCCGGTAAAATGCGCAACATGGGAAGCATGTATGATCATTAATCGATTTGCGAGAGCAATAAATAATGTAAGTTGTTGGGTAAGAGCATCATTGTGATTGCCTGCTGCCCACAAGCCACGCAGAACTGCACCGTCCGTCCGTCGACCGTTGGAACAAGCTGACAGGCGATCATGAAAGGTGAGAGCAACATTTCAAGTCTTTAAAAAAAAACTTTTTCAATAGTTTCAAACGTTTCCTTTCTGTTGTTGCTAGATTTTTCATTCAATCATTTTTTCGAAATTTGGTACTTGTCCTTTTGTTCCCTTTCTTTCTACATCCACCCGCTCACTCACTTTCTGTTTATCACCTCTCTCTCTCTCTCTCTCTCTCTCTCTCTCTCTCTCTCTCTCTCTCTCTCTCTCTCTCTCTCTCTCACTCTCTCTCTCTCACTCTCTCTCTCTCACTCTCTCTCTCTATCTATCTATCTATCTATCTATCTATCTATCTATCTATCTATCTATCTATCTATCTATCTATCTATATATCTATCTATCTATCTATCTATCTATCTATCTATCTATCTCTATCTATCTATATCTCTCTTTCTCTCTCTGTTTGCCTCTCTCTCTCTTTCTTTCTTTCATGTTACGTCCATCTTATCCCTGTTATTCCTTCTTTATTACTCTATATCTCCATCTATGCCATTCTGTCCCACTCTCTCTTTCTCTCTTCTCACTCTTTTTGACTCCGTCCCCTTCTCTCCCTCGCTCTCCTTCCCTCTCCCCCCCCCCTCTCCCTTTCTCTGTCTCTCTCTCTCTCTCTATCTCTCTCTCTCTCTCTCTCTCTCTCTCTTTGCCTCTCTCTCTCTCTTTCTTATTCTTTCTTTCTTTCATGCTACGTCCATTTCATCCCTGTTATTAATGCTTTTTCATTCTATATCTCCATCTATGTCACTCTGTCCCTCTCTCTCTCTTTCTCTCTGTCTCTCTTCTCACACTTTTTGACTATGTCTTCTTCTCTCCCCCCCTACCCCCCCCAACCTCTCTCTCTCTCTCCCTTTCTCTCTCTCTGTCTCTCTCTCTCTCCGTTTCTCTCTCTGTTTCTCTCTCTGTTTCTCTCTCTTTCTCTCTCTTTCTCTCTCTCTCTCTCTCTCTCTCTCTCTCTCTCTCTCTCTCTCTCTCTCTCTCTCTCTCTCCCTTTCAGCCTTTCAGTCTTTCTGCCTTTCATGATCGTTGTTTCTCCCAATTTGTTTGCCTATCGCCTTCAGATAAACTGTCTGTGTCTACCATATACAACCTAGAATCTACTTCTGAACTTTGTCTTCCTCCACGTTTGCTGTGTTGCCTGTGTGTCTCTTTGTTTATCTATTTATTATCAATTGTTCCCCATTGCCTCACACTACTGTCCGTTTTGTGTACTCCTCGCTCCCAGACTCCACCTTTGACGCCGATGATGTTTTGAACTCTGAACTCTATAAATATGTTCCCACTTTGGCTCCACTTTGAGAAAATCCAGAATTGTGGTAAATATACGAGCCAGCTGTTCCAACAACCAACCGGTCAAGGTTCGAATCTGAGCGTGTGCCTATGGCAGTGGCGGTGTGTGTGTATGGAAAGAGTGGGGACAAAAAAATGTAATCGACCTCGCTCCTATTCCTCAGGTAGATTTCTTCTTGTGTTGGTGTGTGAGTGAGTGGGGGTGTGTTTTTGTTTCAACCATCGCCAAATATTTCTCCTCAGTAAAGTTTCGATTCGTCGGCTGGGGATTTTTTTTGGTCTTTTTTTAGTTCCTTTGGTGGTATAGAGGACCAGCTCCCGCTATAAGATGTCCCTCTAAAGTTTCCTGTGGTCAGTCTTGTGGTCAAGAGAAGCAGTTTGACACACTTAGCACCTGGTACATTTTGAGAAAAGAATATTCATAATTCGGTAACAATAAACATTAACAGCAGCAAAAGCAGCACCAACAGCTGCAGCAACAGTAACGGCAACAATAACAGCAACAACAGTAGCCACAGTGACACCAACAATTACACCAACAAAAACACTAACAATAGCAGTAATAGTAACACCAACAATAACATAACAATAACACCAAAAAACAGCAGCTATAGTAACAGCAACAATAACACCAACAATAACACCAACAATAACACCAACAATAACACCAACAATAACACCAACAATAACACCAACAATAATACGAACAATAGCAGTACTAGTAACAGCAACAATAACATCACCAACAGCAGCAGCAACAGCAACAGTAACACCAACAATAACACTAACAATAGCAGTAATAGTAACAGAAACAATAACACCGCCAACATCAGCAGCAACATTAACGCCTCTGCTCCTTCCACGGGGAAAATAAAGTATCATATGAACAATGGGGTGTGTCAGATTTTCCACACCAGAAAAACCTGCTGAATAAACTAAAATGTAGTAAAATACAATATTTTGGCCACTTAAAACGACACTAGACAATCGTGAAAGAGGCATTTGAAGGAAGTATGTGGGGCGGCTGGAGAACCAGGAGAAAAGAGTAACAAGGGTGAACAGCATAAAAACATGGCCTGGCCTGGATATAGCAGAATGTGCAGCTGCAGCTCGCGACCGTGAAGGACGGGGGATTACTACTCGTCTACCTCTGAGTCAGAGATGACACCTCCAGGTATCCGAGTTTTTCATCTTATCTTATTACATCTTGTATTATCTTGTCTTATCTTATCTTGTCTTATCTTATCTTGTCTTATTTCATCCCCAGTTAAGTGTGTGACTGCGGCTGTTCTGGTTCTAGCTCTCTCTGTCTCGGCCGACGACTGCACCGATGTGTGCAACAATCAGTGCGCGTTTGGCAACCAGGTGTGCATGATCACTCCGGCAGACGATATCCTGTGTCCCAAGGCCAAGGACGTGTGTGAGGACGCGTGCACGAATGGGTGCAAATGTCTGGCTGATTGTATTGAATCTTGTCCTGCTACCGAGCTCAAGAAAGGCGGGATTGCGATTCTCAAAAACACCATCAACCTGGGCCGTACAATCGTGTGCAGGACTTCGTGCCGGGTGGCCTGTGGGGTCAGCCTGACCGTTGAGACAGCCACATCGAGTGTAGATGCCCTGAGAGAGACGGTTAACGCTGTCCTTGGAATCGAGACCGAGTCTTAGAAAGGCAGCACTCGCCAAAGGACTCTGACCTCTGGGTACAGGCTACAGGCTCGTGGTCTGATGGAGATATGGCGGTCTGTGTACTGTACAGACTAGGAGTGGGTCCCATATCTGTCGCCTTCACTTCACCCTGTGCATGATATTTGACCCCAAGTGGATTTTCATGGGCAGGTGGTTATTGTAACTTAGTTTGCCATATTCATGTCATGATTTCATGTTGAAGTAACGCAGGAATGTAGAAATTATTCATTTATCCTAGAATAACTCTCATAATTATATAGTAGGTGAGAGATTTGAGAAAGTGTTATGTGTGACTGCAAACTGTAAGAATAAAATGCCTTTTTGAGAATATGTACAACAGTCGTATACCGTGTATTGTTTGTTAAATAGTAACAGCCTGTTCACTGACACTGACACACAATATGTTCTGAACCACCAAACTAATTCTGTAAAATAAAGATGTATTTTATCTTATATCTTTTCTTTAATACGATGTTTGATATTATGCTTTGTGGCGTCCAAGCGACTTCCCAAGACCATTCAGACCCCTCACACTTTTGTACCCTGTGAGTGTTTTTTTCCGAATTGGGAGTTCCAGATTTTAAGCCTGTCTGCTATAAGACCATTACAAACAGTTGGGTTGGAAAACAACCCAAGTTCTATAGAATCCAATGAGGAATTTAATCAGGGCATTCCTTGTGACAGTAACACTGTGAGCTTACAACACGCTGAGCTCTGAGCTGACAACAAGAGTGATATTTTTTTAATGTTAATTTTTATACGCCCTCTTCAACACAATTTAGATCATTTAGGAGGCAGGGTACCTACCCTATCTGTCATGGCCAACCCCGGCTGAGCAGCATACAACAATCCAGGTGAAATACCGATACACTCGATATACATTATTCTCGTCACTCGGGAATCGACCCTTGGTCATCGGCGTGGGACAGCGAATCGCCTAACTGCCACACCACATGCACTATGAGAGGAGTTTTCACTGTGAGCTCTCAACAAATGTCTTGTTGGTCGTACTCAACGATTAGCGGAACTTGTTCAAGGGACAACGAAGTGCCATAACTACAATCATGATCTAAATCTATTCCTGTGACAATGAATTGTGCTCAGTGGAGGGATCCACAAAGAAATGAACACGTTACAAAGAATTGAGTTCTTTGGAGCAATCCACACACAAAAATTAATGTAAAAGATACCTTGAGATTTGGTGCGCTTTCACAATGAATACAATTAAGGGAAATAGATCACCTTTATTGATGTCTGGGTGAACATTTCAGTTTCATTGACAAGTACCAACTAGCATAGAATATTTAACCGACACTACCGAATTATACACGCTGAGACTAAGACAAAAACCCGAAAGCTGCGTACATTCACAAGTGGAAAGGAAACTTTTAAATGTCAAAAATGTGGCTAACTATTCTTTACTAAAATTGGTCTCATTTGCAACAGGATAGCTACAAGTCATCTTAACCCTTATTTCTTTTATTTTACGTAAAAAATACTCTCCTCTAGGGTTGCAATGGACATTGCCACGGTCAATATTTCTGAATACACAACATCACACCTACAATCATAGAAATAAGTATGAAACAACATGCTTTTAATAAATTTAGAAGATGACTTAGCTATTATTTGATTAGTAAACCCCGATGAAAAAGAGTATCTTGAAGAAATATGTATAGTTTTTTTATGGTGTAATTCAAATTTCCATAAGTGAACATTTCAAATACAAAGGAACTGATTTTTTAATATTATTTTAGAAGAGAAAGACCAAAAATCCTATACCTCGGAATTGAACAAGAAACAACTGAAATCACGGATTCATACAAATATCTTGGTCTTACAATCGCCTACAAATTTACCTGACAAAATGACGTGAATAATATCGTTAAAAGGGTAAATCAGAGGCTGTACTGTCTTAGAAAACGTAGGTACTACAATTTGAATCCATCCATCCTCGAGATATTGTACTTACTTTTACTTTTATCTGCAGCTTTTTCCCTTTTGGGTGTCGCGGGAAGAAAGAGACGTCTCTCCGTCGTTGGGTCAGGGGGATCCGTGAGTGGTTAGTGTTTCCCTGACTCCATCTATTCAGGTCTTTTTGGTCGCCCTCTAGCTTTGTTGCCATCGATTTTATTAATGTAGGCACGTTGTGCTTGATGGTGTGTTGGTTATCGCATGAGATGTCCCAACCATTTGATTCTTTGGTGTTGGATGTGATGCTTGACTTCATTTACGCCAGCCATTTCTCTGGTTAATGAGTTTCTAATTTTGTCTCGCCTAGTCTTGTTTACTGCTTTTCTAAGACATCGCATTTCACAAGTTGTAATTCTTTGCTCTAAAGTCTTGTTCGTGGTTCATGTTTAGCATTGATAGGTGAGTGTTGGGGTGAATATGGTGTTGATCATTTTGAGTTTTATTGTCATGGGGATATTAGGGTGTTTCAGTTGTGGAGTCAGCTGGTAACTAACATTATTGGCCTTTTGTACTCCTGTTTCAACTCTACGCTACCAGAATAGAAATTTCGATAAATATTGGAATTTTTATTTTTTTTGGCCATGGTAGAAATTTGGGAAGACAGTACATCACAAAAATAGACAAGCGGATCAGAAAGGCATCACGAACAGAGCGAACAATTGGTAGAGACCTAAATAACTTTTAATCTCTGCTCAAGACTGACGTTCTAAGAAAAAGGCCAGAAAGATGCTACGTGACCATAGCCACCCATTGTCATCGGAATTTCAATATACGGCTTAGAGTAAACGAATTATTTGTAAGTAAGCAAGAACAGGCAGATGTAGAAATTCATTTCATTCCAGAGGGAGAGAGAGAGAGAGAGAGAGAGAGAGAGAGAGAGAGAGAGAGAGAGAGAGAAAGAGAAAGAGAGAGAGAGAGAGAGAGAGAGAGAGAGAGAGAGAGAAAAGAGATAGATAGACAGATAAGGATCATGTTTACAGAGCGGGGTTGTTTCTGCAAGTACACATAATATGTCTTTATGCCCTGTTTTATCGTGTGAGCGCACCTAAACTTTGCAACATCCACTGCCATTGTAAACGAACCAGACAAATTTCTCTCTAACAGATAAATAAAGATTCTGTCTCATTGTCATATTTATTGTCATTATCGTTGTCATTGCAATGTTGTCATTGCAGTTGTCATTGCAATTGTCACTGTCATTATCATTGTCAGTATCACTTTTATTGTCATTGTTATTACCTCTGCCATTGTCATTGTCATTGTCGTTATCATTGTCACCTAAGCAGACATCCTTACAAACATACCGTTGTTGAGTACCACTGTGTAACCCTTTGGGATTGGATGGTAGCTATGGTCTTACTCCTGAGCCGACAAAACACTCTTGTTCCTGAAATCTAAATTTAAAAAAGAAAATTAACCCCAAAAGATAAATAAACACAAGAGAAATTACCTCTGTGTTATAGCGGTCAAGTGCTTCTTTGCCGCATGTAGGATATCCGAGTTCGATTCACGAGTGTGGATTATCTGTATCGAGTATACAAGTCTTTCTTCTGGGATGTTGTATCCCTCTCAGCCCCGATTGGCCCTGAAAAGCAGGGTTGGAAACCCCGTCTCTAAATCAACTACATTGCGTCTACAGGGGCGTAAAAAGGGCCGCACTAAAAATAAAAAACCTAGAGCAATAGCAACAAGGATTAGCGTGTCCAGGTGGTGGCAGGAGATACAGGGCCGGGTGTAGGCGTCAGCCCCAGGTGGAGCCTGCAGTCGGTGACCAAGCTACAAGACTTGACGGGTTGCGGTGGCAACATCAGGACGTCATTTCGGGTTTTCCCCCGAAATCCAAACAAAACAAAAACAAGATAGAACATACATAAAACGAGCCGGTCCCCTCCCCTCCCCCATCCCTTGCAACTCAACAACCTCCATGCTTCCAGATTCTCTCCACCCCCACACACACACCAAATCACAAACAACTCAAGCATCAGGGTTCTGTGTTTGACACTCCGACATTGCTGTGCTAGGATGACAGTTACCCATGGTTGTGGGAGGAGGCAAAAACTTTCATGTGTCGGAGTGAAGGTTACTTTGGCTGAGAACAGGTAAAAGAGTAATGGTAAAAACAATAACTCATGCAAAAATAAGAAGATAAGGAAGAAAAAGTGATAGTGATAATAATAAAAACAATAATAATGATGATGATAGAGCCGATTCAATTTTCAAAATGTTTTAACACTTTATATACATGTAAATCAAGCAAGACTCTCCCTCATGTTCTGCTTTTTAAACAAAGATGATGATGATGATGATGATGATGATGATGATGATGATGATGATGATGATGA
>NW_004798029.1:23784-24691 GCF_000002075.1 Aplysia californica | reverse complement strand
CAGACAGACACACAGACAGACAAACAGACAGACACACAGACAGACAGACACACAGACACACAGACACACATACAGACACACACACAGACACACAGACAGACAGAGACAGAGACAGAGAGACAGAGAGAGACAGAGGGAGACAGAGAGACAGACAGGGACAGAAAGAGACAGAGAAAGAGGGAATGAGAGAGAGAAAGAGACAGAGAGAGTCAGAGAGACAGAGAGAGTCAGAGAGACAGAGAGAGACAGAGAGACAGAGAAACATAGAGACAGAGAGACATAGAGACAGAGAGACAGAGAGAGACAGAGAGAGACAGAGACACAGGGAGACAGAGAGACAGAGAAAGAGACAGAGAGAGACAGAAAGAGACAGAGACACAGGGAGACAGAGAGACAGACAGGTAGAGAAAAGATAGCTGATGGGTACAGCGGTTGTTGAAAAAAAAGAACATAATATGTAAAATGCGTGTATTCGTCGTGTCTGTCTGTCTGTCTGTCTATTTGTCTGTCTGTCTGTCTGTCTGTCTGTCTGTCTGTCTGTCTGTCTGTCTGTCTGTCTGACTTTACGTGTCATTGAAGGGACAACAGGTCGTGAGACTGACGTCAAGCAAAAAACAAAATTGTGATCAAACCAACCTATACTATATTTAAACCACGCTGTTCAGCACCTGCCGAGCGACGCCTGGCACCTCAAAGGCCAGACATTTTTATCCAATATTGGATATGATAGGATACTTTATAAATTATTGTCCGGCTGTGTTAAGGTATAATATATTGTGTTATCTAACTGCTTGTTTTCTTCGTTTATCTGATGTGCTGCACCGACATGCGTATTTGTCGAGCGATTCCAAGATGAGATGAGATGAGATGAGATGAGATGAGATGAGATGAGATGAGATGAGATGAG
>NW_004798029.1:19680-22397 GCF_000002075.1 Aplysia californica | reverse complement strand
TATATATATATATATGTTGGCTGGTCGTGACAGATATATAATTGATCAGAACCATCAGAAGAAGACAATTGGGATTCTTTGGCCACATAAATAGATCAAATTGGCTAGAGAAACTGTCGCCATAGGGATAGACACAGGGGAAGACAAGCAGGGGAAGGAAGACGGAGAACAACATACTCAGATGGCCTGAAGAACTTTGTTTCACATAACGCAATGACAAAAAACCGAGCTGATCAAGAAGACAGGCAGCAGGAAGGAGTGGTGTACAATGATGGTCAATGAGTGCTCCGGACCTGATATCTAATGAAGATTATTATAAAGTACAAGTGTGTGGGTCAAAGTCCTTAAAAAACAATAAAAGTCATTTTGAATATTGAATATCTTTAATCTTGAATCTTACTGTCTTCAACAATGTTTTTGAATGCCAAACCAGTGTCAGATAGACGCTGTAAATGGTTGGCAAAATCGAAAAAAAACGAAACTGTGTCAGTACCTGAATAAAGTTATTCCAGGTTTGTCTCCCATGTGTTTCGGTTCAGCAGAAATGTACTTTTTGGGAGAATGATGAGAAATTTTTAGAAGGAAAATACATCAATAAATAGGATAGTACGTGAAGAAGAATTCTCGCTATTTTTTTTTTTTAATTTCAAGAAAAGACAACAAAGACAGTTTCGAGGACACTTGAATAGACGTAAAGATATCTAGCTCTCACTGGCAAAGTTGAAGGCAAACGAGGCAGAGGTAGACCCAGAGCAACCTACTAGGAGAGCCAAACCTAAATAGATGGGTTCCGGGGGGGAAAACAGGATAATCTGACTTTTTGGTAGAATATCCCAGCAAAGAAATGTCCGTCGCATATCTGGCACTTGATGATGATGATGATGATCGTGATGATGATGCTTTAATTATGGGGGTTAAGAAATGTCTCTCCGTAAAGTCATGATTATGATTGCCAATATCATTAACATGCTCATTTCGTGCTTTTTATATGGCATAGTAATTGAACATTTGTTACTGGAAAGGGCAGGATCCCCTGTATTCCACCTGGAAAGAAAAACTTGATTACATGACAAAACCAATCATCATAAATTAAGTGTTTTTCACCCTGGCCCAATCCTATCAATCTGATTAGTATGAAGTTTGGTGTATTAGTTGTAGCCAACACAAGGTCATTGTTACGTTAGTTTCATAGACGGAAGACTGAACATTGTTACTTTTTTCTAATTAAGCCAACAACATGTTACAAAAACTATACATCTGATAACTAACAATGACACGCTCACATTTGGACACTTCGCTACTTCAGAATTTCGAATTTCTATATGCTCAGTACTTAGTTTTGAGAAATCGGTTGTTAAAAAAATTTGAGTTTCACAACATGTCAAGCTTTTTCTAATGCAATTCTTTGAATATCTTAATAACAACTAAGAATAATCTTACGATTTTGATAGTGAAGATAGAACACTAATTGATATCTGACATCATGGTCTTAGTAACTCAAAACGGCCACAAATGTCAGATAGAACTTTGTAATTCTGGGGTAGCGACTAATCAGGAGACACACATTTGACAGGAGTGGCCAGGGGGAGGGAAGAGTGAACAGGTATAGTTTGCTCCCGACATCAGATCATTTAAATTATATTCTTTTTTAAGGGGGGGGGGGGGAGGTGTATGATAATGTCCTCAACCTGCAGTGTCTAGAATTGGGAACACCCTTGTATTGATCGCAAGAACGAAGACCTGTAAAACTATCATGGCTTTAAGTCATGAATTCAGTCATGTCATGTGGATGTTTTCCTGTAAACGTTGACACATTTGAGGTTATCCTGAATGTAGGCACTGACCCTATGTAGCAATTTCATTATTATCATTATTACATGTACGCGTGCAAGTGAAACGTAAACCTTTTAACAAGAACTTCAATCATTACATTTCCGTCTTCCTTTCAAAT
This sequence comes from Aplysia californica, assembly GCF_000002075.1. NCBI lineage: Eukaryota > Metazoa > Mollusca > Gastropoda > Aplysiida > Aplysiidae > Aplysia > Aplysia californica. The sequence goes on along the minus strand of NW_004798029.1, from coordinate 20,446 downwards.
CTTTGTCTGTTCATTTTGGGGTGGGTGGTTGGTGGGTGCTCTGGTATGGTTTGCTCCTTCTTTACCATCTAACATCTATCGTACTTTTCTCTACTCCTTCTTTTTGTTGCATGTCACTCTCAAAATACACTTCTCATCTTCGGCTCCTATATGACCAAGGTGTGTTGCAAGTGCCATAAAACTATTACGAAAACTTTTTTTTAAAATACCAAGCAATCTGGGGAGTGCGGATTTGAGAACAGGTTTGGGGAGGGGGTGGGGAGAGAAAGGGGGAGGGGTAGAAAAGAAAGGGGGGGGGAGCTTATTTTTGTGTTGAGAAAATGGAGCGTTCCCAAAGCTACTTCTAGCAGCAGTTGAAATCAATCCGAGGCAAGGACGGGTGAAGATGAAAGACGTGCATAGATGCGCAATGGGTGTGCGCACAACCTGAGCCCTGATTCATCCGTCTTTGATCTGCCGAACGGGGTAAACAGACGGTCAGAAACAAACGGACTTTGTAACACGTACACGAGGTTTATGTGTGTATGTGTGTGTGTTTGTTTGTTTGCGTTTTTGTTTGTATGTGTATGTGTGTTTGGGTGTTTGTTTTTGTGTGTTTTTGTGTGTTTTTGTGTGTTTTTGTTTGTGTGTGTTTGACTGTGTTAATGTGTGTGTATTTGTGTCAATATTTATGTGTTTGCTTTTTTTGTAAGTGAGTGTATGTGTGTGTGTGTTTGTGTGGGAGTGTAAGTTTGTGTGTGTGTGTGTGTGTGTGTGTGTGTGTATA
>NW_004798029.1:16026-17498 GCF_000002075.1 Aplysia californica | reverse complement strand
TCTTCTTCTTCTTCTTCTTCTTCTTCTTCTTCTTCTTCTTCTTCTTCTTCTTCGAGGACACCACTGGAGTTCACGTTAAAAATCTACTCAAACCGATTTTTACGTCATAATAAATTTGCTCTGGTGAGCCTCGCTCCCCAACTTGATCCGATCCAGCCGACCCGACTAATCGAGTAAGTGTGCAGAACCTTTGGGACATGCATCATGCCGTCTGCTCAGTGGTACTTTGTTTTGTACAAGATAGAATGCGGTGAGGCGGTAGAAGAATTTAAACGTATGTTGTTAGAACGCGTGACTATATCGTCGTATCAGATCAAAAGGGTTCTGTCAGCTGTCTGCATTTTTGAGTAATTTTGAGAAATCAAACGTCAGAGTGTGTGATTTAATTAACACAAGAGAAGAGCTGGTAGAACCTTTCTCGCTTGTATTTTTCTCTGGTTAGAATAGTCATTCGAATTCAGAAGCGGATCGCAGATCATCATATGGTCGCTTTTTTAAAAAATGCTGTTTTGAGAAAATCGAAGGTCAAGTTTTTGGATCCTTATTCAGTTTCTTTGACAGACAAGGAGAGTTTCCTCTATAACCAAATAAATATACCTACCAATGAAACCAAACTTCTCCTACAGGTAAGGCAATGTCTCTTTTGGTGTAGGTGAAGATTTCTGGAAACCCCCGAAATCTGGGTTAGCCCACTTGTCTTTAAAAGCGACCATATAGACTTCGACAAAAGTTAAAGACCTCTTGCAAATTTGGCTTAAATTCCCCGAGGATCTCCGTGCTGCGCGTGGTGGTTTTGCCCTATAGGAGGCATTGCAGTAGGAATTGTTATCCCATCAACACTTTTTGAGCAAAACAATTTGAAGCATTCCTTTCTTCCTTTTTCCGATTTTAAAAGAATCAGGGCTGTCTGTCAAGGTGGTCTTTAACTTATGTTGAAGTCTGCAATATAGAGCGGTGCAGATAGACCTTCAACAAACCGGTGGCGTCGGTAGCCTAACTGTAAGGCTATCGAACTCGTAATGTTGGTGCTATAGGTTGGGGGGGGAGGGTCGAGGGTTCGAGCCTCGGCTATGTCCAACGTTGTGTGCTTGGGAAAGGCACTTTACACGATATGTTCAGTCAGCTCGGTCCTTTCCGAGATAGACGTTTAAGCCTCTTAAATAAGCTAATAGTGTTGATAGGGGCGTTAAACTTATACCATTTCATTTCACCTCAACAAACCGTAACTGGAAACATCCACAACACGCATATAGAACAGTTTTATCTTGCATACCGATATCCTCAACCCCTATTAACTTTTTCTATCTACTTCCCTCCCCTTTTCCTCTTCAATCTTTACACGATATTGTCCATCGATCAGCAATTCACTCACTCATCAAACCCACAACCTTACACGAACTCAGCCATCAACCGTGCCACTAACTCATTCTTACCCAACCTTTACCCTCTGGCCTCTGAGATGCCTCGCCCCC
>NW_004798029.1:12537-13646 GCF_000002075.1 Aplysia californica | reverse complement strand
CTACTACTACTACTACTACTACTACTACTACTACTACTACTACTACTACTACTCTACTAATGCTACTACTACTACAACTACAACTACAAATACTACAACTACAACTCCAACAACACCATCACCACCAACATCAGCAATAACATGATAACTATAATTAATTATAATGATAATTATGTGGGTGGTTGGCGGGTACTCTGTTGTGGTTTGCTCCTTCTTTCCTATCAAACATATATCGTCCTTTTCTTCTCTCCCCCTGTTTTTATGTTTGTAACGCTCTTGTAACATCTCTAATCTTCGGCACTTATATAACCTTATCCTATTGCAAGTGCCGTAAAATTTTTATCAAAACATTAAAACAAATGATAATGATGATGATTTTTTAATTTTAAAAACACAATTTGAAATTAATTAATTTTACACTATTTTTTAAAATGATAATGAGGATGATAATGATAATAATTCAAGCGTCTACTCACCGTACTGATACTACCAAAAATAATCAAAAGGAAATAAAACAAATACTGAAACAGTCACCCAAAAAAATACAAAAAATAACCCATATTATTAAGTTTACCGTCTGACCCATCAACTGCTCTTTAAAGACCCTAATGATGACATCACCCGAGACGGCAGCCAAATCTGGCCGGCTTTTAGCGTTTCACCAGTTTTTTAATAAGGTTAAAATTGGCCCCGAGATGGAGGGAGAACCCAAAAGAAAGAAGATCTGTAATTACTCTGTCTCGTTCTCTCATTCAGAAACACGCCCCATGATCCTAAACCCCATCTGTAATGGCGGGTCGGAGCCCCGAGTACTGATCTTTTTTCCCTAAATTTAAAAAGACGTGACACCGAAAATTGTAATAAAATCTTTTCTAATTTTTTGAGCCCGACTCTCAGTGTTTTCCCTCAGTCGCCCCAACAGGAAGACAACAAGAGCGCGATATGGTTCCGAAATGAAATAAAGACGAGGAGAGTGTGTGGGTCGTCACTTCCGGTTTCGGGATTTGTCGTCTGATTTCACATTCGCATAACGACAGAAGGCGGCTGTTTGTTCTTGCTTTTTGCCTTGAGGACAAAGTTTGAAGGATGGAGAGGGGGGGTTGGTTTGG
>NW_004798029.1:7670-8759 GCF_000002075.1 Aplysia californica | reverse complement strand
TTCCCCTCCCCCTCCCCCTTCCCCTTCTGTCGCACGAGCGGATGAGCCAGCGAACGGGTGAGTGAAGGGGTAAATGCTTTTGACCCGGTTAGTGAAGATGTCAACTCCCAGTCAACCCTCCGACACCGAGCTCACAATGGGGAGGTCAAACCGCGCGAATTACACGCGCGCTGATATAATTATGACGAAAAACGCACACACACAACATAATGACGTGGAGCTCGGATCGGCTCACAATGACTCGGCGAACAATGGCGGAGAAGCGACCCGGTTGTCAAGGGGCCAAGGGGGACTACTCCAATGGGGTGTCAGCGCACGACGCCCACTGAGCTCGTACAACAAGGGTCGAAACACGGAGGGGAGGGGAGAGGAAGGGAGGGATCTTTCACCCCCACCTGCCCTGACGTACCCCCAGGGGCACACTGACGTTTGGACTGAAAACCTGGTATCTGACAAAGTCAAATAGATTGTCAGAAATTGGCAAAAAGATAACTTTATGTACTTGTTTAAATTATTGTACAGTATCAGTAATGAAAATGTATTCATTGAATGTAGATTAGAGATGTCAATTCCAAACAAGTCACAGAATTTTCATAGGGTCCTTTTTTTTTCAAATGACTGCTTGTAATAATTATGATTTTTAATATGTCTTTCAACTGATCATTAAAATTGAAATATGTTAATTGACACTGAATTACCGTGTTATCGTTGTTAGAAAGTACAGTCGAATTGCCACATCAGTTGCAGTGGAATAGCCCGTAGATAGATGCGTCCTTTGCACTTAAATCATATCTTGTTTTCCAAAAATTGATTTTTCTCATCCAGATTTGCATATACTTGGTTTTCCATTCAAAAGGCAGCATAGTTCCGTCAACGTGTGTGTGTGAGTGCGTCAGTTGACCTCACAGAGGTTGGGAAATTCATTACGCGTGGAGCGAGCTACTGTTTGATGAGATTTCTGCTACCTCGGTGACTTTCCACAGAAAGGCCTGAATGATTTTATCGCGGTTTCTTCCTCATCCTTTTCACGTGTTCACACCTCATCGTTCAACCATCGTGCCCTTTTTAAACTTTCACTCTTCAATGTGA
>NW_004798029.1:6372-7551 GCF_000002075.1 Aplysia californica | reverse complement strand
AGACAACCCCATTTTTTAATTGGAAATAAAATGGAGAAAAAATAACTTTTAAAGAACATTTTTAAAAATTTTAAATAACCAAAATTTCTTCCTTTAGAACTCCCCCCCCCCTTTCCCCCACATTAACACACCTTTACACACACACACACACACACACACTCCCATATACACAGCTTTCATTAGAAGCAAATGTTCACAATGATCTCAAATCCTGATGTCACATATTACAATGTTATTGTATGATTCGTTCTAGTTAGGTGTTGTGAAAGTTCAACATCTCTATAAACACATTACGGCGATTTCAGAGGCGAGAATTTGCACTTTTTCATTTTGTATTGAGGCTTGTCAGTGGGTGGTTGGCAGGTGCTCTGGTGCGGTTTGCCCCTTCTTTCATATCAAGTTATTTTTGTCCTTTTCTCTCCTCCTTCAAAATGTTGTTATAAAGTAACACCCTTTGTCTACGGTATAAATATATGACCTATTCGTATTGCAAGTGCCGTAGAACTCTTATACTTATATGGGGTGCCCATTGGGGGATCGGGACGGGTCGGGTCGGTTTGCTAGCCAGATTGAGCGTGCCAAGCGGCTTCCATGACACAGATCGCGCCCGATTCGTCGCTCAAAAACAAACGCGTTTGTTTTTAGTCGACGAGTCGGCCGATCATCCCGACCCGACCCGACCCGACCCGACCCGACCCAACCCTATCCCATCTGCAATTGGCACCCAGTATTACTAAAAAGGTGTTTTGTCACATTGATACATGCTTGATAAAAACATGCTGTCTGTCTAGCCAGTAGCTTATGAAAGAGCTTACGTCGTTTAAGAAACAATAAAGGCTGTTTTGAAGTCGGAGTAATTAGTGTAAGAACAGTCATGCCTAACGTGTGAGTTGTTGAGGTTCAAATCCTCAGCCGTCAGTTCTTGAACCTGGGTGTTTTGGGAGTCTTTGAAAAACCTCTTTGCCTGTTTTGCTCCGTCTTATCGAAGATGTCATCAAATTCGAAAGTAGTCTTCATTTCACTACACTTTTTTATTAATGTATTGTTCTTTTAAACATTAATGTGTTACTGGAGTATAACCTCAACCTTGCAAGAAAAAGATACACTTTTATGTTGAAAATAGTGTGGGTTGGAAGGGGGGGGGGGGAGGCGGGCACTACAAAACTAAAACAACCTCCC
>NW_004798029.1:4083-5702 GCF_000002075.1 Aplysia californica | reverse complement strand
TAGTCTGTGTGTGTATGTGTATGCGTAAGTGTGACTCTGTGTGTGTGTGTGTGTGTGTGTGTGTGTGTGTGTGTGTGTCTGTGTGTGTCTGTGTGTCTGTGAGTGTGTGTGTGTGTGCGTGTGCGTGTATGTGGATGTTTATTTAATCAAGAGTACGCGCGTGTATTTGTATGTTTACACTGATCGATCAAAAAAAATCGGCATCGATTACTTAGTATTCTCCACTTCAACACTGACTGAATCCTTTTCCTGCTACTTTCCTGCGTTTACGTCTTGCTCCTCCTTTCCTTTTGAACTGAGAACATGACCGTAAATCTGCCAGACACAGCAGCACAATATAAAAATTGATGGCTATTCTCGCGCGCAACGCTAGAATACTTTAAGTAAGCCTGTCTCCCGACATCATGACAACGATTGTACAATTCTCCCCCAAGTCTCCAGTCAGAGCTATACTGCAGCACTTCGATTTTTCCACACCTCCAGCAATGTATCAAACATTGCTTTCAAAGCTCATTTATTCAGCCATATTATTTGACATAATGGAACCCTTTTCTCCCGACGCTGGCGAGAGCAAATAAAGTAATGTGGCGCAAACTAACTTAGAAGTCGAAAGAAATAAAATACGATCAGGAAATGAAAAGTTTTCAGATACTAGAAAGCAGACACAACGAAACAATAAAGATCGAAAATGACGGGACAACGAAACAAAAACCTCACATTAAGAGAAAACACATTCGGTTCACTAATGGCGAGAGACAACAAACATTAATTAATCATAAATAGCGAGCAAACCCTCTCCATAGCGGGGAGCAATTTCTACATGGTAATCGAAATCAGGGAAATGAAAAACAGGGATTTATTCCTGTATTATTCCCTGTTTACAACAAATAACACCGACCCAAAGCTTAAGTGATGCCAGAGCGATTGCAGAGGGCGGGAAGATTTCCCTCCGGGCGATTTATTAAAATAGTCGGGGACGCTTGAAAACACACCATTCAATAATCTATTCATGTCGTCGGGGTTATTATAAAGCTTTTAGTAAATCAGCTCAGAGCTTTGATCCAACACGCACGCGTGCAAACATCGGCCAGTTATTAAACACAAGTTAGAAAACACAAGTGTCGGGGGTTGTGGTGGGAGAAAGGGGGGGGAGGGTGAGGAGTGGTTGTCAACAGTTACAATAATAATGACTTACCCGCATTTTTTTCCTTTCCGCTTTGTTTACTCTTTGTTTTTGTTTTTGTTTGAGCACAGGACTTTTTTAAACAAGAGGTTGGCGTCGTTTTTCCAGAGCTGAAGATGTGTGTAAGTCGGGATTGTGGGAGAGAGAGGGGGAAGTGATCAAACACAAAGAATGGCGCGATATGATTGCGGCAAATGTTCTGTTTTGTAGGTGGGAAAAGGGGGGATTTTTAAAAAAGAGAAAAGGAAAAATAGGGAGAGAGAGAGAGAAAGAGAGAGAGAGAAAGAGAGAGAGAGAGATACTGAGATACTGAGAGACAGAGAGACAGAGAGACAGAGAGACAGAGAGACAGAGGGAGATAGAGAGAGAGAGAGACAGAGAGATTCAAACGGGGGCTCTGTGAGTGGAGACAATGAAGGAGAGAGGCAGGAAAGTA
>NW_004798029.1:0-1706 GCF_000002075.1 Aplysia californica | reverse complement strand
GGAGGTTGTTGGGATTTTTTAAAAGTAAAATGGAAAGATAACAAAACCAGCTATAGAAATGCAAAGTAACCAGTATGACTTCAATCAAAGAAGAAAAATAGGAAAGATGTTTCGAATTTTTTGTTTGTTCATTTGTTTTATTTTTTCTGGGGATTTTTGTTTTGTTTTTTGTTTTTTGTTTTGTTTTGGGAACCTTTTTTTTCATTGGTAATTTTGCGAAAAGAGAAAGGCGATAAAGAGTGGAAAGGAAACAAAACAGACAAACCGCTCAGACAAGCCAGAAACACTGAATGAGGAAGACGGAGGACATTAAAGGAGGGGAAAATATTATATCAAAGTGAGTCGACTCAAACAGATTATGGGCGATAATGGAACTGTTTATTGACTCAACTCATGATCTTTGAGACCCAAGCCACGATATAATAAAGATATTTCCGGTGAAAGGAAAGCTTTTAGGCCGTGACAAATCGCGGGCAATCCGTCAATGCTGCGGTTCATCTCTCATATTGACTTGTGTTATTTGCGCGGCCTTTGCTGCAAGCACCGACTATCTGAGCCCAGGGAGAGATGGTTGGAGTTGTCTTCCCTTGTGGTTTCCGCGCGGAATTGTGGCGTTTTCTCAATTTTGTCGGACAGAATCCTTTATCCGTGTTTGCGTCAGATAATATAGCAAGATGTAATGCAATTACTTCTGTTCTTTACCTTCATCGAAATGTTTTCATTCTCTGATTGACTGATTGCTTGCCTGATAGTGCGTTATTTGCACTCGTGTATCGATATTTGTGGTGGGAAATTTCTGCGGTATTTTTGCTAGGAAATACCTGGGTGTCCAAGGAAATGGTGAGCCGAAGGCAAGATCTGTCCAAACTTTGTGTGCATTTGTGGGTGGTTGGGAGGGAAAGTGACTGAGAATGATAAAGTCAGAAGAATAGAGGTTTGTTTTGTTTTTTAATTATAGATTCATCTTTTGTTCTTTTTTGTCTTTGAGACAATTTGTTCTGGACTGTAAAAGATAATGGAACTAAGAGATATGAAATTGAAAAGAAAATAATTAAGGGGATAAGGGACAATGAAGAACAGGGAAATGATAATCGAAGACTGTTACTATTCTCGAGAAAACATAGAATGATATACGGAGATGTCTAAACTTTAACATTGGCAAACACCTAAGATTGAATACAATACAAGCTGGTCGATAAAAATGCATTGTATACTTCAGCAAATAACAAGTTCGGAATTACTTATTCTTAACTCTTTCATACCTTGTGACGGGCGGACGACGGTTGCTGAGCTGCGAGTTCTCAAGTCCAGGTACAGAAAAGGTTAATCCCAGCTTAAAATTAGGATTTGAAAAGCGTTTTCTATTGCATCATTTGCGATCAGACAGCCAACACATTTTCTTATGGAAACTTCGTTTGACAACACCAAACCTTTCTAGAATAGTATTGATGTGTACGTCATTTATGATTTATGTAGTTTTCACGGATGTCTCTCGAGATTGCAAAATTAGTAAGCTTAATGCTATGTAAGCCAATGGCCTTAAACACTCAATACAATAATTACCTACCTACCTACCTACATATCAACTTACCTACCTACCTACCAACATACCTACCTGCATACCTATTTACCCATCTTCCTACCTTCTTACCTAAAAAATACTGCTCACAACATTTATACCCAAACTCTTTCACAGTCAGTCGCTC
>NW_004798028.1:372217-374148 GCF_000002075.1 Aplysia californica | reverse complement strand
AGTCTGAACTCACTAATAACTCGGCCACTTGAGCCTCTTTGATCCATCACCAACGCATTAATTATAATGATACATGATATTTATAGAGCGCTCAACCCCGATTAAAGTACGCAGGCTTTGAGCGCTTTACAATACAGTACAACATACAACAGTAACAGAAAACGTTGTGTTCTGACTACAAGAATATCACTCCAAATATTCATCTTATTAATTTAAAACCAGAAACGACTTCAGCTGACATTTGAATGAATCAAAAGATTTGATATCTCTTAAAGTACTCGGTAAACCTTCCAGATCTTGGGGCCTTGGTATTCAAATGCCAATTATTCACCCATTGTTGTAAGTTTTATATAGATGGGAACGGAAATGTCTTTTTGTCAGCTGATGACTTTAAACTGCGAGTTGGAATGTACAGTCTTAACAGATTTGATAAATATGATGGTTTATTATTATTCCAACATTTGTGACATATGGTGGCCAACTTGTACACAATTCTTTTCTCAACAGGAAGCCAATGCAATGTTCGTAAAAGAGGTTTAGCAGAGTCTCGCTTTCTTTTCCGTAAAACTAAACGTGCTGCATTGTTTTGGACAGTTTGAAGTCTGCTAACTTTCTCCAGTGATATTTCTGATAATAAAAAAAGTCAGCGCACCTCGGTTCATTCTAAAAACATGTTTATTTGCATTCAGATGAGGGTATCAACGCGGGTGGTTGGCGGGTGCTCTGGTGTAGTTTGCACCCTCTATCTTTGAAAACATCTATCGTCACTATGCCCCTCCTTCTTTTTTGTGTTTGTTACTCTCTCGTAACAGTCAATCGTTTCTTTGCATTCAAGAGGAACCACAAAGTGTGTCTATTTGTGTGTACGGGTTTAACGCCCCTATCAACACTATTAAGTCATTTGATATTAGGTTATTTGAGAAGCGGGACCTCCGAGTTGAACGTCTCTAGCCAATAGTACCGAGCCAAGTGGATTGAGAGCTTTGATCCCTCAACAAAACGATCCAGATCTAGGATTCGTACCAGGGCCATACGCTCCGTAGTCCGGCATGATACCAACTGAGCTAATAGAGCGCTCATGATACACATAGCATCTGCGTTTGTTGCCATTTTTTGTCCAAAAGTTGCCAAAAACTGCCGCAAAAAGTGACAAGAGTTGCCCCAAAAGTTGCCATTAATGTTCAAGCTTTCAACTGTCTGTGACGACGTATATAGCAATTGTGTTGATAGAAGTAACAATCTAAAGCACAGAATTTCTTGTGCTCTGTTTTAAGCGTCAAGAACATTATTTGTTGTCACCCAGAGTGTAAAAACGTGAAAAATAAAGGTTTTACAACAGAATGTAATCAAAATTAGAACAGCACGGATAAATAACCACAAAAAATTAACAAATTAGGGCGCGTGTCCACCTATCCAAAGATTGGCTAGTTTAAACCTAAATGTGTGTAATTTTAAAAAAAGTAGGCCTACAGGACATTACTTGTTTATGGAATCACACACAATTAAGGCGTGTCAGTGTCAGTATTCGGTTTTGGTGGAGACACGCTCTAACATAACACTTTTCTATTTCTAAAAGGGTAGGAACAGCATGAAAGTAAATGACATTACGCTGTATCAACACAAACAAGGAAAACAAATCATCGGAACAATGTTTGGAAAAAAGAACACAACAACAAATTAAAACTCAAGAAAGGGAAAAATGAAAGACAAACAGCAATACAAAAAGTATGCAATGTAATGTACTTATATTCTCCGCATGAAAATAGATACACATGAACATCTGAAAACTTATCAAAATACATGTCTAATATGTTATGAAGTAACTATACATTTTCATTGGCTGTACAATACCATACACCTTCTTCACCTTCTTGTTTAAAGATGGCGCCATTTGTAGCTTTTTTGTTTTGTCTTTTTTGAAAAATGCAAAT
>NW_004798028.1:368695-371001 GCF_000002075.1 Aplysia californica | reverse complement strand
TTATATATATATATAATAATATATATAAATCCGGTAGAAACTGCTTGACGGACGCGCAACTATGGGTCTCTTCGACGTCATCATTTGACGAGCGCCTGGTTTCCCCACGATGCCACACACACACAAATTTGTCCCGTATATGAAAGGCCTCATTCTGAGTCCCCTAAGGCTATGACGTCATCGGTGTTCTTCAATTCTGGCCTGCCAAGTTCCTCACAGCACCGACCCCGCCGACAGAACTAGGGTAATTGCTGTCCGGGTCACCCTCCTCACTCTGGGTCGTTATGTCCGAGGATAATATGCGAGAAGAGCACGGGAGGGAAGAAGGCATCATATACAACGCAAAATGGACATCGGTAGAAGAAAATCAAGTTAAAAGACTCGACACGACAAGCCCTCGTTTAAACATTATTTTTTTCGACGATTGTTTTGTCTTTTTTTTTTCCTTTTCAGCTAACCAAATGAATGATGAACCGAAGGTCAAATAGACATTGGAGTTCTGTGTCTACAAGTACAAGCTTTTAGAATTATTGATATCCTCTCAGCTTCCACTTTGTTACATTTTATCGGTTGTTGTTTAAATATATGTTTCTTGTTTTTCTTGTTTTATTTTTTCGTGGACTTCTCTATAAGTCTTATCTTGTGTGAGCTCTCGTGCCGCTTGCGTCTTTGTAGAATACTTTACCAGCGTCTGTGCTGAAAGACAATAGTAAGAATGAGTCAAGGAGTAGTAGTAGAAAAGCTGCAGAAAGAATCAGGAGCCCAGAGGAGGGGGGGGGGCAAAGGAGGTGAGGGGTGGAGGCAGAAAATGGAGACGTAAGCAGACGACACAACGTTAGTTGAGAGCTAGAAAAGAAGCAAAAGGAGAACATTATGTTTAGAGAAGAAAATGTTCCGTCTCCACCGGATTCGATCAATGGACCAATTGAACGAGAGGCGAACACTTTAACCTCTAGACCAAGAGAGCCACCGTCCTGAGTTTCTGCGTCTGCCAGTCTGCTGGGATGGTGTCTCTCATTCAGCTCAGGTCGGTCCTGGCGGACAGGATTGAAGCAGCCAGCCTCCTTAGAGACGTAAAGCGTGTCGAGAGGGTGCAGAACAGAAATTTACAATTATTTTTCTTGTTCTTTTTGTTTTATCCGTCCTCTTTTACCTGTAGGGCGTCGAGGGAAGAAAGAGCTTTTTGTCTCTGGCAAGTTGGATGGCCTGGTTATGTGTTGTGTTTTCGGGGTATCCTTTCCACCCTCGAGCCAGGTCTTCCTTGGTCTTCCTTGGTCTTCCTTGGTCTTCCTCTTGCTTTACACCCTGATATTTTTGTAGTACGTTTTACTGGCAAGCTGGTGAGGTGCCATATGTGCCAGATGTCCAAACCACCTGACTGTTTGCCTCTGAATGAAGTGGGGGACAATTCTTTACAACTATAAAAGTTATCGTTGTGCCCAACTCATTAACAGTATATTTGTTTGTTGTTTTTTAACACTTTTTGTTGGGGATAACCTTCCCAAGTGTGAAAAGTGCAGTGATGGCTATTATTGCTGCCGATCGGTATATAATGGCCGCCTGCGGGCTGGTCTGGCGGTGTGAGGCGCCAAAGACATATCCCCAAGGAAACTCGGAATGAACTCCATGACACCCTACCCCCTCCCGCCCCTTTACACCCCCTACCTCACCTTATTCACCCCGCCCTGCTCATTCTCCTCATTTTCAGCACAAAGTTTTCTCCGTATTATTTCAGTCAGGCTTAGAGTGAAATGTGAGTAACGTTCTTCAATGACGGTATGTCCAACTAAGACTGGTTATTGTTTTACATTGAAAGACAGGACGAGAAGATTTTGCCGCGACACGGTAGAATCAATCAATTTTCCGACTTATTTTATGAAGTCACTGGTATTATCTTAAAGCTGTTCCATTGATTCTTGACTTTGTTCAGAAAAATACCCATCTAGATCTATATTTCATATATACATGTAAGTGGAGATATCTGCGAACGGTGGAGAAAATGGCCGCCAAAAATTAGTGACTTCCAAAGTTTGAATGTCACTGGAAACTGAAATTTTACATTTTTGTGCCTTTGATCAACGTTCTTAAATGAACATAGACGGTGTTTAGCCAAATAAATTCGATTTTAAAATAAAAATTAAATCAATAAATATTGTCCAACATCCGGAGAAAAACGCCGCGTTCTTCGTTTTGGTAAACAACGAGCGCCTGATTTGACCACGACCACACGCACATAGGTTCAGGGTCCTCAAACTAAACGCCATCTAGATTTGACTTTTAAAAGGTCACTCTCTCCTAGGGCGTCA
>NW_004798028.1:366261-368131 GCF_000002075.1 Aplysia californica | reverse complement strand
ACCAATGCTAGGGGAGTTCCTGCCACTTTGCTCTGTGTACTGGAGGTCGTCGTGGCGTAGCTGTCAGCTTTGCTACCCTAGAATTACGCAATTCTCTCAGCTCTGTGGGTCCCAACCTAGTTGTGGGAAATTTGACGCTAATAATAAAAATTTTGAGTTTCACAACGCGTCAAGCTTTTTCGAATGCAAATTTTTAAATATTTTGATAACGACTCAGAATAATCTTACGATTTTGCGAGTAGATTGAACATAATTTGGTTTCTGACCTCAGTGTCTTATAGTATCTCAAAACAGTAAAATAAAATAAAATGTTTAAGTCAGATAAAACTTTGTAACTCTAAGTCTAAGATAGCGCAGTTTAGAAGGAGGTAGGAAAGGGATGGACGAACGGGGCGGGGGGGGGGGGGAGGGTAGGGAGGTAACGACGAACATTGGGCCTCAGTTATCTATCTATATATCTATCTATCTATTGATCTATCTATCTATCTATCTATTGATCTATCTATCTATCGATCTATCTATCTATCTATCTATCTATCTATCTATCTATCTATCTATCTATCTATTGATCTATCTATCTATCGATCTATCTATCTATCGATCTATCTATCTATCTATCTATCTATCTATCTATCTATCTATCTATTGATCTATCTATCTATCTATCTATCTATCTATCTATTGATCTATCTATCTATCGATCTATCTATCTATCTATCTATCTATCTATCTATCTATCTATCTATCTATCTATCTATCTATCTATCTATTGATCTATCTATCTATCTATCTATCTATCTATTGATCTATCTATCGATCGATCTATCTATCTATCTATCTATCTATCTATCTATCTATTGATCTATCTATCTATCGATCTATCTATCTATCGATCTATCTATCTATCTATCTATCTATTGATCTATCTATCTATCTATCTATCTATCTATCTATCGATCTATCTATCTATCTATCTATCTATCTATCTATCTATCTATCTATCTATCTATCTTAAGTTATGTCTGTTCTGTATCCTACGTCAGCTTGTCGATTGACGTCATGTATAACAGAATTCCGGCTACCGCAGGTTTATGGAATAAATCCCGAGAACATTCTCTTCTAAAGTCACAGAAACAAAACAAAACAAAACAAAACAGAATCGTGTTTATTGCAGACACTCGAACAGACATGCAAGGCTATAACAGTGCCCCAACCATTGACAACTTTAATCTTTTTAAAAACAACAGTAGAAAAGAGAAAGAACGCATCAGACTACGGTAAATTGCATCAGCGTGACCCAAAGAAGGCCTTTGAAGTTGAATCTGTACACGTTAGTTTGAGATGTGTCTTGGTGTGTGCAAGGGAAGGCAGATGCTTTGGACATAATCAGAATGCCCAGAAACAACGAGCGGCAAGAGCTTCAGCTTACACACCCGTAATCTAGCGTCAAATCAAGAGGAAGACCAAGAAAGACCTGGCTGGATGGGGTTAAAAAGGTCCTGGAACAACATAACATATTTATCACAGACGCTACACACCTAGCACAGGACAACATATCTATCACAGACGCTACACACCTAGCACAGGACAACATATCTATCACAGACGCTACACACCTAGCACAGGACAACATATCTATCACAGACGCTACACACCTAGCACAGGACCGACACCTGAACCTCTCCTCGACATCCTGGGGAGACCAGAGGAAGGAAAAAGTAAACAGTAAAAGTAAAGCAGGAGAAGGAAGGGAAAGTTTGGACGTTCCTTCATATTGAAGGGAAGTCAAGGACTTAGTGTAGCCTTTGTCTGGCGTCACAGCCTCATACCATTGTCTCCTAGTGGCGTGGCGTGGCGTGGCGTGGCGTGG
>NW_004798028.1:362864-366137 GCF_000002075.1 Aplysia californica | reverse complement strand
GGCGTGGCGTGGCGTGACGGGGCATGTAACAGGAATGATATGCTCTTTTCGTCTTCTTATTCTCATTCACCTTTAAAAGGACACCCCAGTCTCTAGTGCAAAGGTTGCTCTGTTCGCTACAGGCTACAAGTCCTCCAGGGCCCCATAGAGTGTTGGGTCCCTCTGCCTCAGGATGAGACAATGCAATATGTATTTCTATCTCTAAATGCTTCCAGCAATGGTCAGGCTTGCTGCAGATGGTTCCTTGTTTGGTTGCCGGTAGCGTGCTGACTCTGTTCTGAATGTCCCGTGTTGAACTTCATGTTTCAGTCGGTTGTGCCGTGTTCCCAGTCTGGACAGAACAACCTACTCTTGACGGGTGAGGAGGAAGCAGGGGTCATATCCTGATTGTAGCGTGGGTGTTGTTCCGCCCCCTTTGATTGTAGCCCCCTTTGATGGTGTATGATTGAATGAAAAGTTGGTTAAATAGATACCGGATGCCAGATCTACTGCATATACTTTTGGCAAGAGATTTATGGTGCTCGCAACAGCATAGTACGTCGTATGAGCGGCACAAACACAAACATGCGCACATAGAACTTCAAACATATTACTTCTATGAGCTGGATTAGGCCGTGTAGTCGAGAAAGTTGAACGCACCCAACAAAGAACCAATGAGCGCATAGGTATCCGTGTCAGTGGGGGGAAAGTGTGTCGTAAACTTTCACCCCATTGTCAGGGCTAGGAGAGCGTGAGCCCTCTGTACAGTGTTATTTTTCCCCAGTCTTCTACCTTTTTACAAGAAGAGTTTTATTTAAGGACGGCCCGTGGGAAAGGGCTCATCCGTTACTGAGCCCTAAAGACATTTGATTGGCTGTTAGGTTACTATAGTTGTAAGCGGTGACAACAGTGGTTGGATAAAAGAGCAAGCCGCCAAGTTGACCACTCTGTGTTCATTGCAGGCGGTCATAACGGTTTCAACTGCTTATTTCATTATGGAGAAACTTTCACTTACTTTGGGACAGAGTTAGGGATGGTGGGTGGGGAGGGGGTAGGGGCTCAAGTCCGTGAGCCCTTCACTACCCACCGCCACTGCGTAGGTCCTGTTATTGCCATGCCCCACTTTGTCGAGTCGTGAGGTAGAGAGAAGGGATAGATACATAGATACATAGTGTTATGTTACGACTGACTTGAGTCTTGGAGTAGTAGATCTAGATGATAGTTGATGTTGGTGGGGCCCCACCTGCTGGTCGTCTGCTAGTTCTTCGTTGCCGATGTTACTCCCTTCGGCTTCAGTGAGAGAGTGACCTTCAGACTTCCCGCCGCTTGCACGAATTCACAGTCACGTGATACGTCCCTTAGGCTTACGTCACAATAATTATTAAGGTATGTTATTCACACTACATGTCCTTCTATACTTAAGGTGCGTTTACACCACACATAGATAGATAGATAGATAGATAGTGTGAAAAAAGGCTGCCCTACTTAGGTTTACTTTCTACGAAAACCTGTTGTCATAAAAAATATAAAAAACATAAAAAATATTTGGGAATATTGAAGAATACCGGATCACTCGTACATTATTGCGCGAGAAAGTGGGGTAGGTGGGGCGGGTGGTTGGGGTGGAGGAGGGGGGAGGGGGGGTTCAGGGGGGTCTCCCCCCTGACAAAATCTTAATGAATAGATCTACCGGTCCAAGATTCTCCATTGAGAGATATTAAAAACGCGGAAATCATGAATTCCTAAGGTTGAGACATAGGCAAAGCCAGTCCACTTGTCCGGTATTCTTCAATCTTACCAAATATTTGCCTACTGTAAAAATTGTAACTTCAAACAACAATGACTAAAAAAATATGATTTCTCTCGTCAGCAATGAACGTTCCGTTTTACAGGTACATAACTCGCCATCAACTTTAAATGTGCAACGTAAATACATGAGTAGGCTCCCTTCGTCAAGTTTCTTTTTTTTTTATCACTTCTTTTGACAATTTTTGGGGGTGATAACAATTTTACTGATCCTACGTTAATTTTAATTATGGAAATTGAAAATAAAATATTTGTAATAAGAGAGATAATTTTACTTTTACTTCGATTTTTAGTTAGATTCTACGCTAAATAAAAAGGCCACCAACGCAGACCCAAATTTATGGCTGAGGGAAGCTGGGTTTGCCAGAACGGCGTTTGTATATTTTTTACAACAATCAATATTATTACCGTATTCGAAGAGCGATTTTTGCAATTTTGAAGCCCTCCATACTTTATTTTGCTTATCAAATATTAAACTTGTATTTAAAATAATTATTATTCTTGTTAATGCATGAAATCAAACATTTGTGTGTGTATGTTGAATATATTGTTAAGATTGTTGAAAAACAACAGGCTCATGTTGGGGAACTCGCTCCGCCATTTTGTCTATACGAGGCAATCAAAACAACGATCCATGCAAAATAGAATCTAACCCACTGCAGCAAAATGTGAATACCTTGAGGTGTTTTGTCCATTTTCTGCCTGACGGGAGTTACTTGTCGTTGGTTTCTGTTGCAATTATCATTAATTAGAAAGATTTCATCTAAATATAAATCAGCTGTCATGGGAAGGTCCAGGAGCAGGAGCAGGTCGTCCAGTCGACAAAGACATCGGTCGAAGCGCAAGAAAAACCGTTCGAAATCACGTTCTGCGTCCAAAGATCGTTCTTCCAGGCAGCGAAGCAGTCGGATGAGGTCTAGATCAAGAGACCGTAAGAGGTCTGCAAGGTGAGCATGTTTTGTATTTGTAGGACAATGGATATATAACGTGGCTTTTTTCCGCGTGAAGCTAGGCAACAGACAGCAACGAGCACCCAGCACACATCTCTTCTGTGATTAGCCCTGATGATGTTTTTCCACCATCTATTTTTGTCATCTTCCGGGGCTATATCTCACTGTTACGGGTCCGCTTTGCTGCTCAGCGGGCGATGGACTACGTCACTAGGTTTCATCGCCGACTGCTTGGGCTGTAGGCCTGCATGTGGCGGTAAACAGACAGGGTCTCTGAGCTTCTAGATCTAGTCTAGATCTAGATCTAGATTATAGAGATCTAGATCTAGAAGATCTAGATCTAGATCTAGATATAATCTAGATCTAGATCTAGTCTGAGAGGCCCATTTTTTGGAATTTTCATATTTAATCTACATATGAGTATCATACATCATTTTAAAACTTAAAATGTGGGGATTCTGATTCCGTAAAAATTTTGAGCAGGAGGCGATTATGTAATACCAAAAAAGTAGGACGAGTTGCGCTGGCCTACATATGA
>NW_004798028.1:356401-361395 GCF_000002075.1 Aplysia californica | reverse complement strand
CCTGTATACACTTCGTGACTTTGTTCCAGGTTACCGGGCCTGTATACACTTCGTGACTTTGTTCCAGGTTACCGGGCCTGTATACACTTCGTGACTTTGTTCCAGGTTACCGGGCCTGTATACTTCGTGACTTTGTTCCAGGTTACCGGACCTGTATACACTTCGTGTATAATTTACAGAAAAAACTGACCCCAAGGACTGAAAACTCTGACCAAGCAGCTGAAAACACATGAGAATATCGTGTAAATGAACAACAGACACAGCAATAGATTATTTTCATACTCTATTTTATTAGAAAAAACACCAAAGGGGGGTAATTTGTTGAGTTTTATTTTTTTTAATACATTTAAAGTAAAAAACTTAATAGAGACAAGTTTTAAAACAAAATTGGCCCCTGTGATCAATGACAAAATCAAAAGGAGTCAGTACAGTCCAGGATTAAAAGTCTGGAAGAGGGCTTTCCTGCATCAGTCCCACATCATCTTTCCTGTCCGTACACATATATATATCGAGTCCCACTATTCTGCAGGAACTTGGCTGAGAAGCTTCCCCTTCTTCAACAACATAAAGGAATCTGTAGAGAAAGCAATAAGTAGCAATTAAAGAGCATGTCAACTGTACTCTTTTTAAGTTGTTTGTATTATATTCATAATTCTAATCTAAATCATAGCGGCAAAATCATGTTTAGTGCGTTTTAATAGTAAGTTTCAAAAGCGACATTCAAACGCTGTCTATGTGGCATATCATAGTACTCAGCCTGAATAATAAAATTTATAGGAAGAATTTATGCTGCAATCAAATTTCTAACTCACCATAGCATAGTCTGTTTTTTCAAGGTTTTGTACCCGTCATGAAAACTTCACCATGTCACCCTCCTTGGGGAAACAGGTTTCCAGAAGCAACTATGGTCTCTGCTGGTGATTCCTCAATAAAGGCTTTATAGAGCACAGTACTGACACAGTAAACAAAAATGTGATTTATACAGTTTGGTTGATTTGCATCATGGGAAAGGCAAAGTGCTGGTTTCAGTTTTATGTATGTTTTTGTGAGAGAGAAGGTTTCTGAATGGGGAAGATAAAAGAAGTAGACTCACTGTGACCTGTCCTCAGCTCCAAGTCAAAGCTGTTACTTTGGTTTTCTCATCTCTTTTCTGCTCTGGTTTTTCTCTTTCAGCCTGTGTCAGTTCTCCTGCCTCCTTCCTTTTTTTTTTCCTTATCGCGTTTGGCCTGTTCTGACTTCCTTCTCTTTTCCAGAAGAGCTTTGTCATCGTCAGGGTCTTCTTTCTTTTTCCGCCTAAACAGGGTCGAGCGGTGGGCCATTGGCCTACAGATGAAACTGAAGGAAGTTTTAATCAAGAGAAATTTTTGCTAATGGAATGCTAAAACTTTTATGAACGGAACGTACAGGCAAAGCAGCCTTAATGGAAACCTGCGCAAGAAGGAAACCTGTCGTAATGGAATTTTCCCGCTCGCCCCTTCTCCTAAATTCCTCTGTCAAAGACGGAAAATGTTTAAGAAGCAGTTTTATCTGGCTACCTAGCGATTCCGTCTTAAACAGTTTTGACAGTACAAAGAAGTCAAGACATCTTATTAAGTTCAAGGCTGTTGATTTTCATAAGCTTACACTAGCTGCTAAGTCTTTTAAGTCGCATAAAGAATACAAAAGTTATTCATGGCATTTTCTCAAAGTTGGCCACTTTAAAAAAAGTAAAAGGACACATTTCCTACCTGTTCCACCTGACAGTAAATTGTGTAATTATCAAATACAACATGGGCTGACATTTTAAAAAAAATTTAATTATCTAGATCTACCCAATCCTAACCTAGATCTAGATCTAAATCTAGCCTTTGTTAGTATTATGTAGTGTAAACAAGGGCAATTTCAAGAAGTCTGGACCTTGGCCTTTGAACTAGATATATATTACATCTATCAACTATTAGGCCTATCACTCAAAATAAAAATTTAACTACTAGTTGAGATTTGGGAGAAGTAGATCTAGTTCTTTTACAAAATATACCCATCATAATTTAAAAGACAGCATTTTACACGAAAAAATAAAAAAATAATCATGCCACAGAGAAATTGTGTCTCAAGTTTCTCCCCGGTCACAGCTTTTGCGTCTCGATTTCAACACGGACAACGCTTCCGGTGACCCGTGTGCAAACATAAAATGTTGCCCCCTTTGGAGACACCACGTCAATCTCCCGTTTTAATTACGTTGTCCAAGAATAAATAAGAGAACAGACGTGTTCCAAACCGAAAGTACAACTAATGCTATGATGTCAGCGAATTTGGGGTCTCTAGCTATCACGCAGCGACGGAATTGCCAATGACGCGATGTAGCCCGAAGAGAAAAATCGAGACACGAAGGCGGGACCTCGGAATAAATCGCGCCTAAACCTAATATTTATGTATATTTTTCGCGTTTTTTGCTTCATATAGTCATTACAATGTAAAATACACGATATACAAGACAAATTAGGGAAAAAGAGAGGACTTTTGTTAGCTTTAGACCTAGGGGTTTCTGTGTCCCCATTGAGACACTAAATCTAGAGCGGAGCTCTGTGACGTCACGTGTTCAAACGATGTAAACAACATAAAAAACCAATTATGAATAAACCCCAAGAATAATCTCGTATATAAACATATTTTTTGTATGAAACCATAAAAAAGTCAAAATAAAGAAAAATAAAATGCTTCACTTACCTCAGAGAGTCCAGGTCGGAAACGAAACTAGAACTGTGGTGTCTCGAAAGCGGGCATCCGAGTCGATAAAAAATTGAAAAAAAATACTTCGAAACCGAATTTCACAAAACTTTTGCTTCCACAGCTTCGAGAATAGTTGGTCTATCACACAAAACGTGTATTTTCATCAAATTCCTTTTTAAATTTTACTTATTGTGTTGCAAATGTAGAAAATGCCTTTTCAATGACTTTCATGTTTCCTGCCATGTGCATGTGTGATGGCATGGTGTGCGCGTGCTAAGTGTGTTTGTGTGTGTGCCCGCGCTTGTGTGTGTGTGTGTACAACTTTGAGAAGGTAAATTTATGGAATGAAAATTGCTGAGATTTTGGATGGCGTTCCTGAGGTTAATTCTCGGAAGTGGCTATTCTCATCCGGGGTGAGAATAGAAAAACGATCTACCTCTCACCCGGGTGAGACTTGCCAGCGTAGGCTATTCTCACCCGGTGCGAAACAAGACCTGCTTTTCCTCATTTTGGAATACTGTCTATCGGTGTGGATGATCAAATTGATAAAAGCCAAGAAAAAATTACGTTATAGCACAAAAGTAAGTCTAATTGATCGTCTTCAAAGATGCTATGACAATTTCACTGTTCGAATCGAGCCGAACTACGCGGGTCGCCATTTTGTTTTGCCCGGAAGTTCTCGCAAGATCTACTCCTCGCCTCTCTCTCTCTCTCTGTCTCTTTCTGAATACTGTCTATCGGTGTGGACGATCAAATTGACCAAAACAAAGTTTTAAAATGATGTTAAAACACAAAAGTAAATTAATTTGGTTGTCTACAAAGATGCTACGGCTATTTAACTTTTCGAATCGAGCCGAACTACACGGGTCGCCATTTTGTTTTGACCGGAAGTTCTCACCCTACTCCTCTCTCTCTCTTTCTCTCTCTCTCTTTCTCCACTGCCCACAGACAAAATTGTACGCTTTTAGTAGGCTACAATTGTAATGGAACGTTTGTACACGGCACAGAATTCTACAATTTTTCTGTTATCACAGTGTAGAATTCTGTGGTTTAGGGTGAACGCAAAATTTGGTGGCCTAGATCTAGGCTATAACGGTGAACGCGCACCGGGTGAGAATAGCCAAAAGACTCGCCTGTACTATTCTCATCCCGGTCTGAGAATGCAACTAGGAAGTGCCTATTTGCAGCGCCCAGTGCTAAATAAAACGCCGCATTGCGATTCTGAACCCTGATCTAAAATCGATAAGAGTAGGCTTCGGCTGCCACCCGGGCAAAATTCAAAATTTCCTATCAACTAAAAAAGTTGAATGTGCCCTGCGCACCCACATGACCTTATGCAGACGCGAGCGCTGTAAAACACTTGCCAAAAACCCCACCTGAGTGTGGAAAGTGAGCCTGCTCGTGTCCTCAAATATGGACGGGAAAGGTGGGAGTCGGTTGAGACAACTAGCAGCTCTCACAGACACCTGATAGACACACGTGACATAGTGTTGGAGCTGTTGCCTGACTGTGACCGATTAGTTGTAGTCGGTCCTGTTTATGTCTGTCCTGATTCGAAGATTCCAAGTTGTGCAAGGTCTAACTCTTAATATTTAATTGTTTTTCCTTTTTCAGAAAGCGTTCCTTTTCATCTAGCAGTTCAGACAGTGACGATGATCTGATATTAAGAGCGAAAAAGAGAGAAGAAGAAGAAAAGAAGGCGGAAATGGAACGTCAGCGTTTAATGTAAGTTGGGTTTTGGGTTGTTGTTGGTTTTTTTTTGGGGGGGGGGTTGAGAGGGTAGTAGCCTGATTGCTAGCATTTTTCGCTCCTGGCTTGATTTCAAGAATGTGCTAAACGCGTTGTTTGGATTTCTTTAGTTGTTTGTGGCGTTTCATGAAAGTATTTGTGTGCACGTGCGCATATGTACGAATGTGTGTGTATGTGTGTGTGTGTTGTGAGTGTGTTTGTGAGTGTGTGTATGTATGTATGTGTGTGTGTGTGTGTGTGTGTGTGTACACTTTCCAAACTTTTGCTGAAATGAAAGTTGTTGTTTTTTAAAGACCGGTGTCATTGGTGTAGAGGTTAGACGCTTCGTCGTCTCCTGCAAGAGACCCAACTTCGATTCCCGAGCGAGGGGAAACTCATTGAGTATCCTGATCATTCGCCTGGGATGTTGAATCCCTCTCAACCGCGGTTGGCTCTGCCTCCTAAATGATCCAGATTGTGGTGATAGAGGTACATGTATTACACACACGTACATATTTTAAGTTCTGAAAACAGAGGATCGGAAAGAAAGATTCGAC
>NW_004798028.1:353377-356301 GCF_000002075.1 Aplysia californica | reverse complement strand
GTTCTACTACTACTACTACTACTACTACTACTACTACTACTACTACTACTACTACTACTACTACTACTGCTACTACTACTACTGCTGCTGCAGCTATTAATTTTACTACTACTACATTGACATGTACCACTAAGTCTACTTTTACTCCTACTTCTGCAACTACTACTGCCGCTGCTGTTATCATTGCTCGTGGCCTCCGCCCAGGCTAGATCAAATAAACAAAATAAATTACAGAGAAAGAAGAAAAGGTTACATAAAACATACACACAAAAATTACAGAAAAACAAAATGTCAGACGGAAGGAAATCCTTGAAATGAATTTTCAAAACCACAAATTAATACCACTAACACACAACAATTTGGAAAAATGACAGCACAATACAGTGATTTGACACCGAGCGTTAATGACTTACTTTTCAACCGAATATCCATTTTGATCCTGATGTTCAGCCTGAAGTAAAGCCGATTGCTGCTTGCCAACAACTTCGAAACCGAGATATCGAGCAATTATTGTAAAACACTTGTTGACGTGAAAGAGACACACAGGTGGCAATCTGAGTAAACAAACCCCCTCAGCCACCCCAGTGTTGGTTATACAGGCGTCTCTAACTCAAACACTCGAGAACAATAATAATAATTACACTGCAATGTTGCTACGTGTGGTTTTGGAACTAGCCGTCAGATCGAAAGTTGAACAAAAGAAGCTCCGGGCGGTGGTAGCTTTTAACAACGGCTATTGATTTGTCAAGCTCTTTCGGAGATGGGCAAAATTCGTTCTAGACGTTCTAGATAATTAATGTGAGGCAATGAAAACTATTGGATCCAGGGACGATCCTAGCACTACAAAACTGAATAACGTTGATTTTCGTTGCCTTTCATTAAAATAAGAACGCGTGAGGGCTGATCACTTTTCGCAATACCTGTTCGTGATATAATTTGTTTATTCATTTGATCTTGACATTTGCTGTCTATCTATCTATCTATCTAACTATCTATTTATTCGTTTGTCTGTCTGTCTGTCTGTCTGTCTGTCTGTCTTCTGTCTATCTATCTAATTTGATCTTCTTTTTTTACCCACAAGAGAGGTTCACATAAAATGTGATAAATGTATTAATTGTTTCGGTTCTCATTCCATCGGATTCATTTATGTGTGAGTAATCTTGCACTTATCCTCTTTGAAAACACATTAAGAGTGAAAAGACTTGAGAATTTGTACTTCATTGTAAATATTTTACGGTTCACTCGACTCTTCGATGAGGCTGTTTGTATCCAGATCGTTAGGGCCGATCTGGGTGGAGTGGGAAACAAAATGGCTGCAGACAGACGAAAATGCTCAAAAAACAAAAATTGTCTCCCAGTCAAGAAATGAACTCACGACAATTGTATACGATGGCAAGGAATCTTCCAACTACACAACAACCGCCAGCTTGAACATGGGCAAGTAGCCAAATGCAGCTATCCGATAGCGAAAGAAGAAACAAGGATGCCGAACTATAATTTACGGTGATTTACTGAATAACGGCTCTTTTTTGCCATAAGAAGTAGAAAAGAGAGAGGGAGAAAGAGCAGACAACACCATAACGCCGCCAATCAAGTGGTTGTTTATAAAAGTGAGTGTCTAAGGCAGATAGCTGTAAGAGACGAGTCAATTGTACTTCGAGCAGCATATTATATACCAATGCATCTACACACTTCGAGATGTGCTTCTTCAGGGGACGGAGCGCTTATTGGGATGCCCTTTCTGCAGTGATGTCGGTCCTTCACACAAGTAACAAGTAACAAGTATTATATATCAATACGATAAATAACATGCACTGCAGGGAAAGAGCACGAAATTATGAAATAGAATTTAGTTGTAGGTATAATAATAGGGTTTACGCCCCCATCGAACAGATTAGATCATTTAGGAGATGAGAAACGTCGACTTTTCCCGCAACGGCCAACCCGGGCAGAGAGGGATGCAACCATCCAGCAAAGAGACGGAGATGCTCAATTAGAAACTTCCTACACAGGAATCGAACTCACGTCTTCTGTATGCAACAACGAAGCGCCAAACTGCTAGTGGCCGACCAAGACGCATGTAGAATTTAAAAAGGCAGAAAAGAGACTAGGGGAAATGTGTACACTAAGAAACCCTCCAGCCACCCGCCAACAAAAGATAATGGAAAAGGTTGAAATTTTAGCCTCTAGCACATTATAACACATAAACAGAATCAACACCATGTGGGAACCCCATTGCAGACACTGTGACCACCACGAGGAGACCGTTCAACATCTTCTCCTTCACTGCCCAAACATGGCAGTTCTTCGACGCAAGCTCCTACACACACCTACAGACTTACAAAGTCTGCTCTACTCTGGCGTTGACCAGATGACAAGGACATGTGGTTACTTAAGGGAGGCATTACGCTGCCAAGAGCGAAATGCTCGCAGCTAAAGGGATTTGAAAAAAAAACAACAACAAAAGCACATTATAAAATTATAAATCATGAACATTTAGGAAATAAAAAAAGAGAGAGGAGAAACTTTTTTTTTTTAAATAACTATATTAATAGCAACGTCAACCCACTTTAACGTGGTTAGAATTTGCTTTTACGTAGCGAAAAACCACTTTAAAATGGCTTATAGTAATTCATTAGTTTCTAAATTTCTGCTTTAGATAAGTAAAATATTTATAAAGTGACCTTAAGCAGTCGATAAACTGGGTCTCACTTGACAAGAATGTGTCCTCCTCTCGGTACGTAGCTCAGGAAAACGCAGTGGCAAGTGGAAGCCAAGATTACGAGGTTCAAATAATTAAGATGCAAACCTCCATCTAAGTCACGCACCTTTCCCCGGGTTGTCTTTTGTCTCACGTTTGTGGGTTTTTGTGGGGGTTTGTTGTTTTTTTTTGCTTTTCCGTTCAATTGTAACGAAGGAAGGTG
>NW_004798028.1:329192-351806 GCF_000002075.1 Aplysia californica | reverse complement strand
AGACAGACAGACAGACAGACAGACAGACAGACAGACAGACAGACAGACAGACAGAGACAAAGAGAGAGAGAGAGAACGAACAACGGAAGACTCACTCTGGTACATGTTGGCTTGTATGATGTCTCTCAGCCTCACAGTCCATGCACTCCACGAAGACTGGCACGTCATGGTCTCACAGTAGTCAGTCCCCACACAGGATGGTGATTGGTCTTCAACTCCTGATTGTCAGTCTCCTCCCTCACACAGGACTCTCTCAAGCAAAGGGCTCCTCCCACACAGGTCAGTAATTGGTTCTCAAAGTTTGGTTGTCAGAGCCTGCACACACATGAGACTCCGCCCACACAGGTCAGTAATTTGTTCTCAATGTGTCAGAGTCCACCCACACATGAGACTCCGCCCACACATGAGACTCCGCCCACACACAGGACTCCGTCCACACACAAAACTCTACCCACGCGATTCTACACACTCACAAGTTAGTGATTGGTCTTCAACTCTTGGTTGTCAGACTCCGCCCACGCACAGGAATCCGCCCACGCACAGGAATCCGCCCACACACAGGTCTGTGATTGGCCAGCTACACTTTGATGCCAGACGACCATTGCACGATTGACGAGTTTGCAGAGCATGAAAATAACTGACCCAGAGAGAACCAGTGAAAGTTGGTTCGGTCTCTGCGATGTAGATTTTAGTGTCACTTTCAGTATCACTAAATTTGAAACCTGATTATGCTTTATTGTCTCTCTTGTATTTCTCCGATGCAATTTAAAACATACAGTCGAGAAATGAGTTTACAATTATTGTTTCCACTGAAGCCATGATTTCGTAGCTTACTTTGAAACGAATTTTCATTTTTGTTTTCTTTTTTGAAGTCATAAACAACAAAGGTCATGCTTGTTTCCTTGAAAAGACATGTCTTTCTCAGCACCAGTCCTTCTGTATATTATAATGTATATTATACCACACATCACGAAATCGTGGGCGTTTTAAACAGAATCAGCTTCTCTGAGGAATAGTGCCAAATAACGTTCAATTACAGTTTTAAATAACGCTAGAGTTGAACTGGTCTGACACATGTGCCAACGTTTCGCTCCATCATTATCATCATCTTCTTCATCATCATCATCATCATCATCATCATCATCATCATCATCATCATCATCATCATTAAGAAAAAACAAACAAATTATTTGCTTACTAAAGCGGCTCAACCGTTTCGCCTGGAATACTCTTTCAGGAGCGAATGAAAAAATGAACATAAAACGTTGACACAGTAAAATAATTAAATCTGCAGAAGGACGAGCCTCACAAAGGCGGCCTTTTAGTTAGTGCCAAGGGAAGGGGGAGAGGTTTGGCATGCCTCAGCGTGAGCCAGGTCAAGAGGTTAAATGTTGAGGAATCAATGCTCACACTTAATCTCTTTTATCATATTATGTGAGTGCCGTTGCTGTGGTAGGGTCGAAGGTAAAAGCAAATAAATTTAAAGGGCTCGACGCTATATCTAGTAAGTTTTGGAGAAGAGTGGTAATTAAATGGTTAGAATACTCTAATAAAGACACAGACTATGTCCTCTCGTTAAACGACTCTATTTTTAATAACGAATATATAATCTATAAAAATCAAACCCTCTTTTTACCATCTTGTATACAAAGGGGCATTTTAGCAATAAAGGATATAACTACCCAGGATGGACGGTTACAGTCTTTAGAAGAGTTCAGAGAAAAATATGGATGCAATCCACGTTGTGTTTTAGACTACAATATTATATCAAATGCGATGAGGAATGTGTATTTTAATGATGAAAAGGATGACAACTTTCTATTTCAGGGACACAATTGTAGGTACTATAGGGAGAAAACGTTTTCTTTTAGCATTAAGTAAAATTGAGCCACCACTGTGCATAGGTATTTGGAAAAGGAAATATGGCGTTGATATTAATGAAAAACATTGGCAAATAGTCCATCACGCTAAGGAAACACGTTTGAGAACATTAAATTGGAAAGTACTACATAATATTTATCCCACAAACATATTACTCTTCAAAATGAAATTAAAGGAATCTCAAAACTGCGCATATTGTAATGAGCCTGATTTTATAGAGCATTTTTTTTAATTGTAAGAAGGTCCAGCCATTTTGGAGAGAAATTGAGAAAGATTTACAGGTCCACCTAGGTACATCAATTGTAATTAATGAGAAAATAGTTTTACTTGGGGCAGTGAAGGGAATCGATGTAGGTCATCGGGAATGGGGGTTAACAAATGCAGCTATTGCAATCGGAAAATTAACTGTATCTAAATATAAGTATGGGAAAGCAAGACATATCATAGAAATTTATGAGAGTGAATGTAGTCTCAGACAATTGTGGGCTAAGAGCTAAAGGCTAGGCTTCCAGTCTCCATCTCATGCCACTTTTGTTTCGTCCCCGCATGAGAGCGAGTTTAGTGCAAGACTGTTATATACAGCTATGTGTGTGTGTGTGCAAATGTGTGAGTGTGTGTTTGTGTGTGTGTGTGTGTGTGGTTGTGTGTGTGCGTGTGAGTGTGTGTGTGTGTGTGTGTTTACGTAATTTAATTATGCAATGTGTACTTCTTAACATCTCTTTGCCTTTATTATACTCTTAGTCAGACTTAATGGTGCCATTCGCGGTCGCGTGTCATCACATGGGGTTAGAATAGGGAAGTAATTTGATATAACATTTCCTGCACTTAATACTAACTAGTTTGTCTTTCCATTTCATTAATAGTGGCCTATAAATGTTCTATATCTTTGGAGACGGGGACTTTTTATGCCCGTGGTGTCTGAGTTGTCGCTGGACGCAACTTCGCTTCCGGTCCTCCAGTACTGCGTGTTGCTTTTTGTGTGCATTAATGTATTGATATACTTGTGGTGAATTTGCTGATCACTCTTTAGGAAGAGGCAATCCTGTAATTCTCTGGTCGTCTAGGCATGGTTTTTCAGGCTTTTTACATGCTCTGACGACCACAGAAGTGCCTCGGGACCGGTTGCGAACGACGATAACGATAACCTGTAAGCACACAAGTTAGTCTGCTTTGACTATGAAAGTTAATTTTTACGAAGATTATTGGCCACATTCCTTTCACTGTTTTGAAAATATGATAGCATAGACTTAGGGTAACAAACACACTAGCAATGTCATCACTTAGAAGCCCCCCATGTGATTTTTCGGCCTACTTTTATTAAATGCTAGGGATGAAGATGACGAATTATTTCCAAATTTTTGGTCACTCTATGCGAGGAGTTGGGAATGAGGGTTGTGTCCTGCCCCCCAGGACAGCCTGGTGGGGATCTAGAGTAAGCACCAAACAAACTTAACACTAAGACTAACACGCTTGTCATTTCCTACATCGGAACATCATCATCGCCAACATAAATAATCATCCTCATGCTCACTATCACAATTACCATTACCGTCACCATCGCCAACAACATCATCATCATCATCAGCATTATCATCATCATCATCATCATTACCGACTCAACAATTCCCCTTTCATATAACAATCTGCACCATTACTTTCTTTTTACGTAAGCAACAAAAACGGGCACCAAAATCAGAACACGGGGGGAAAAAATCTGCAGAAGGACGAGCCTCACAAAGGCGGCCTTTTAGTTAGTGCCAAGGGGAGGGGGAGAGGTTTGGCATGCCTCAGCGTGAGCCAGGTCAAGAGGTTAAATGTTGAGGAATCAATGCTCACACTTAATCTCTTTTATCATATTATGTGAGTGCCGTTGCTGTGGTAGGGTCGAGGGGAATTCACTTTGCTGACGGGATGACTGACGGTTGGTTAATTGCTAAAAAGACTAAGTGAGACAGACAATGGACAATGGAAAATGGAAATGTTTGAGACGACTTTGGAAAGTCGTGAAGAATAAATGGGGAGAGAATGTAAGTTTGTGTGTGCGCGCGTGTATGTGTGTGTGTGTGTGTGTGTGTGTGTGTGTGTGTGTGTGTAGCACAGGCATATAACACTGTGTGTGTTCGATATGTTGGAACTAGATCTAGCTATTTTGCTGTGAATACATACCTCACTTTAGTTGTGTACTTGTATGCGTGGCACCTTCCCCGTAGCCCTTCATTTGGCTGAAATTGGATCAAATGGGACGCTCCATAGTGAATCGGAAATACGTAAGAGTACACGAGCTAGGGAATATAATGACAAGAATCTATGAGTACAGCCCTTTGTTTTTGTTTTTTTTTAAATAAAGTTTTAAAGTAAAAGTGTGAAGGAAAAAAAGTTGAGTCTAATTTATTTCTAGTTCACTACAAATAAAGAGCATTAACTAAGAGATGGATAACTCGGCTATTTGAGACCCTTTAAGAAATCAGAAGATAATTCCTGTGGCGACATCTGTATTAGATCTATAGCGCATTTGATTTCATGCTGTGGGATGGACGTTTCTTGTATACTTGTACTATGATATCCTAGACCTAGCACTCTGACGTATGCCCTGTTCGCTAAGGAAGGTAGCCTGTGCATTCTTAAACTATGAGAGTGTAGGCGTTTAGCGGGTGCTCTGGGTGAATTTTTCCTCCTTTTTTTCCTATCAAACATCTATCGTCATGATCTCCCCATCTTCTTTCGTGTTTTTACTCTCTAGTAACACCTCTAGTCTTTTGCACTTATATGGCCTTATTGTGTTGCAAGTGCCGTAAAACTCTTACTGAATCAAAACAAACTCTGGACGTCTAGAGCGCACCATTTGAGCCAATTGAAGAGCATGGAGAGAAGGTGCTACAGTTTATGCATTGGTCTACACTACAAGAGATGGTACTATGCTCTTCATCTGGCTGGGCGTAATGGCACGCCCCGTGGTTTGCTCACTCCGCGGTGCAGTTTAAAAAGAGAGTGAAAAATGGTGGCGGCCCCGTCTCAATCTCTCTCTCTCTCTCTCTCTCTCTCTCTCTCTATATATATATAATATATATATATATATATATATATATATATATATATATATATATATATATATATATATATATATATATAAAAATAAATATCTGTCTATCTATCTATCTATCTGTATCCCTTTATGTTTATATATATATATAAAAATATCTGTCTATCTATCTATCTATCTGTATCCCTTTATGTTTATCAATATTATCTAATCTACCTTATCTTATTCATCTATCTGTCTGTCCCTTTATTTGGCTTTTAATTTCTTTTGATCGCATATCCTGCTGTTAATCGTGTAAGGTACGTATAAAAGGTGGAGGTGTCACGTCATAATTATCTAGTACAAACAATTTACCTGTTGCGGAAATCCCCGTCTGCAGATTCCAAAAAATGTCATAAAGTACAAAGTCTGTCCAGTCACAAGTAAGCTTTAGAGTAAACAAAAGCTGAAAGGAATTAGCCTTGAGAAGAAAATTTTCTTATTGTATAACTGTTTTCGGGATAGCCCCCTTGTGCTTAAAAGCGACCATATAATGACAAGAATCTATGAGTACAGCTCTCTGTTTGGTTTTGGGTTTTTTTATGCTTAAAAGTATGAAGAAAAAAAGTTGGGTCTAATACGCTAACTGAGCCAAATCAACACAATTCAGATCATATTGGAAGTAGATTGTTGAGATCCTGTTTAACAAAACCAACCCGGCCTGAAAGGGATACAAAATTACCGCCCACACACACACACACACACACACACACACACACACACACACACACACACACACACACACACACACACACACACACACACACGCACACACAAATGAGGAGATGCTAAATTCACGTGGAAAATCAAACTCACGTGTGTTTCTTGCAACACAGAAGAGGGCCACTCCATTACACCACAGGCGCAGGTAAAAAATAGATGTCTACTAACAAATAAAACATATTTCGTCTCGTCGCATCGCCTGGTTTTGTACTGAATGCCACTCTGCTCTCTACACACTCGAATGCTTCTTCGGAGTTATTACACCTCACCACACGATTTACCTTCAGGAATTCCATTAAGACAACCCAGGCAATCTCAGTCCTGGAAACTGGAACCTGAACTTCCCCCCTTCCCCCTCCCTTTATTCCATCTCCCCTTTCCCCTTTTTTCATCCCTCCCCCCACCCCCACACCCCTTCCCGTCTCCCTCGGCTTCAGCTGCTCGTAGTATGACTGCATCGCAGAAAGACGCAGGTATTGATCTTCCACTCTCCCGCCCCTTCATCTCCTCTGTCTCCTCAAACAATACTTCTACCTGACTGAATTCCAGTGTTTGGTTTAATGATAATAGTTTCCGAACTGCCATTTCTATTCACATGTAGTGTGTTTTCCCTAAAGCTCCTTACTTTACCTCCTTAGATTGATTGAGTTTTGTGTGAGTTTGAAAGCCATGCTCGACACAGATAAGTCACTTCGACAATGGAGGTCAGCCATGGTCCTGTGGAGAAAAAGGGACAAGATTGGCGACTGACTGTAGATAATTTACGCACCCATTGACCCGATTCAGGTCGTTCAAAAGACCGGTTCGCCCTTCCTGTCTTGACTAATCCGGGGAATTGAACGGGATACAGTATCCCAACAGACAGACAGGGATACTCGAAAGGATAGGTTCCTTGCACAAGATTCGACCTAATGTCATCGGTGTGTAATAGCGAAAAAGAGCTTAAACGTTGCACAGGAGATCTTGATTAAGAGGACAATAACGAGCAGGATAAAGTCATAGAAGACTGGGAAATTAGTGAAAACGTTTCACGCCCACATCGACTCAGCTGGGCGGTTAGAGTGTGCCACTGATGATAGGTTTCTACTTTTCTTTCCCTTCGTTGTTTCTGGCTGTCTGTGTGCCTTACTTTCTCTGAGTACGTGTACTAAATTACCGTTACTGTGTCGATGTGCTTTTTTTTTAACTCGTGGGTGGTGGGCAGGTGCTCTGGTGTGGTTTGCTCCTTCTTTCCTAACAAAATTCTATCGTCGTTACCTCTCCTACTGCTTTCATATGTTTATAACTCTCTTTAGAAAAAAAAAAGGGGGGGGGGGTGGCTACGTACCGAAAATCCCGATTCGGATCTACATTGTGGATTTTGAGTTGTGGGTATTTTTAGCCTTCTCAGCCACTCTTACAACTATTGCATCGCACAAGAGCCCCATAAGCCTTATTTCTTCCCATACCGAGAATGTTTGACCCCACCATTTGCTCATAAAGTCAATCTTTTATTTTTCGTTATCGCCCTTTTTCTCAAACGCGGTTTTTCTATATACTTTTTAAAAATAACTCCACCATCTTTAATCCAATCTTCATGAAACTTTCACAGAATGAAGAGAATATGTAATACTTAAAATTCGTCTGTTGAATTGTTTTTATATAATATGGAATAGATTTTTGGTGGTGGTGTCTGGATTGTAGATTTTCACGGATTTTTTGGCAAATTTGAATACTACCTCAGAAAATTTCTCATAACAAATGTTTTAATTCGTTCAGGAAAATTCAGCTGACAAATTTGTATATGTAATGTTATCTAACATGCATGCAAAAAAATCTATTTCCATGGAAAATAACTGCAGTATTCATTAAGGGCTGTTATGAAAACTGGGATTATCACTTATTATATTTCCTGGATATTTCCAGAACAATGTCCAAAGACGTATGAACAGTGGTATTTGAAGGGATTTTAGAGCAAAGGGTAGACTTTTAAAAAGAAAATAACTGCCCCTTTTTGTCTCCAAAAGCATGTTTTGCACCGCTCATATGCTTCAGTTTTAGTAAGAAACCTTAATTCTATTTCTGCTGTGTTAATAATATCAACTACTAACCATGTTTTAGTTTAAAATATGTTTTGAAGGTATTTCCTGCAAAGAGAATTATACTGGCCTTATCTGCCCTTTATCGGTCGTTTTCTCAAAATGCTATTTTCACGCACATCATCCCATTTTTTGCTTTGTTTCTAATTCAATTCTAGTGTAACTTTCACACAATGATAACGACAACTAGTTCTAAAAAAACGGTTAGGGAAATTTTCGATGGCATTTGTAGTTTTTGATAAATGGCCTCCAAAAGCCTGATTTTTCGGGGGGTTTTCACAATAATGCAATAAACCCATTTTTAAGTGCCATAAAACTAAAACTAGAGCATATATCAAAAATTCCTTTGAACAATTTTTAGATATGTATTTTTTCCTACATTCGTGCTAAATTAAAAGTGTATTTGTTTAAAAACAAGTGAATAAAATGGTATCAAAATAAGTATACAAAATCCAATATGGTCGACGTTCCCATAGCAATCGAACCAGATTTACTCTTTTTACAATAGATTTTACATCCCCAATGATACATGATGTCCCACTGAAAATATGAGCTCTCTAGGGTATGTAATAGCCGAGATAACCTTCAGGTGCCCCCACCACCCATTAAGAATTCATTCAGTAAGACATGTCAACAAAATCCAATATGGCCGCCGTATCCATAGAAATGAAACATTCTTCTCAAATGTGATCGCGGATTTTAAGACTCCTGACTATGCTTGTTATATGTGTGAAATTTGGTAAAATTTGATCCACTAATACGCGTGCGGGAAAGCCTTCAGGTATAGCACCCCCCCCCCCCCCACCCCCGTTTTAACTAATCTTCGGCATGTATATGACCTTATTTTATTGTAAGTGCCGTAAAACGTTTCTACTCAAACTCAGCAAACACAATTTACATAATTAATTTACATAAAAGTCTTGCATACCCACCCCTTGCTCGCCAGCACGTACGCCGGTAGTCTATCGCTTAATCCCCCCCCCCCCCTTTCCCCTTTTTTCCCAAGGAAAAAAAACTACAAACCCGACCAGAAATGAAACGGGGGGAAATTGAGGAGAGAGAGGGTTGGATTCCTCCTATTTAGCCAGCAAAGAAATCGCTTTGAATTCAGGCACCATGTACTTCTTCTTTCGATTCATTCATAGTACTGTCACCATCTTTTTTTCCAATTTACAGAAAAACGGTTGTGAGAACATTTACGGGTTGTTGTTTGTTTGGGGGTTTTGTTTTGTTTTGTTGTTGTTTTTCCGGGGGGGGGTTGTTTTGTTTTGTTTATTAACTTATCAGATCTCGTTAAATTAAAGAGTAATCTACTCTTCTTTTTTTTAAAATATAAATGAAAGACATACATGTAGTTCTACAGTCTGCTGTATAAATTCCACGACGCCAGTCGTTAGAGCACTAAATTACCAGGTACACAAAGTTGAGCCACAGTCTTCTCGCGATTTTGCGAGGAAAATATTGATGAAACGCCGTGAGTGTGGTGGCTTTGAGCACTAGCGTTGAGTTAATTGTAATAACTGTGCCTCAGTACTGTGTACATAGAAATTAACGATTAAGAGCAAAACTAATTTAGCACACACTGTGAGAGCCGTAGACAACAGACAGAGAACGTTAGTTCTTCCCCTATAGACATTGCCACTGTCTGTTAGGCCAGGGTTATCCTTTTGTTTCTGTAAGAGTTTTACGGCACTTGCAACACAATAAGGTCACATAAGTGCTGAAGATTAGAGGTGTTACAAGAGAGTGACAAACATAAAACAGAAGGAGAGATCAGGACGATAGATGTCTGATAGGAAAGAAGGAGCAGAGCGCACCTGAGCACTCGCCAACCACCCACGGTTATCCTTGCTACAGGCACAGGGGGCGTTTATTTGTTTTGGTAAGGGTTTTACGGCGCTCGCAGCTGCATAAGGTCTGATGAGCGCACGGGACACATTAAACATTTTCAGATTTCGCAGGAATCAATTTTGAATTTTGCCCAGGTGGCGGCAGAAGTCTACTCTTATTCTTATCTATTTTGGACCCACAAGGGATCTTTAACGTGCACAATTTACACACGGGGTTTCTGTGATTTTTCTCCCTTATCCGAGAAGGCTAAGTGTTAGATCCTACTTACCCTAAGATCAGTGGTGTGGCTGAAAGAGAGCAATTAAAGGAGCAAGAAGTAGCTTCAGAAAGGCTACAGAAAGAGTCGGGAACCCAGAGAACGGGGCGAAGGATTGGGGGGGGGGGGGAGGACAGAAAGTGGAAGCAGACAATAGAGAGCAGGAAAGGAGATGAGAGAAGAACATTTTTAGAAGAAAATTTTCTGTCGCTGTCAGGTTTCGAATCCGGGACCTACTGAATGAGAGGCAAACACCGTAACCTCTGGACAACGAGAGTCTCCATTGCCATAGTTTGTTAGGTCAGGGTTATCCTTACTACAAGACTTAAAACGCGCGGTATTTAGTAAGGCTTTACCCTGACAATGAAGGAATTATTAAACGACGATGAAACTTGGAGAATGTCATTTCTATTTTTCCAGAACGCTGTATGTGAAGTTTTGGGAGAATCGTATGGACTGCGTGAACTTGAACGTACTTCTTGTGAAGATATGCTATAGAAATACTAAAATATAGTCGTTTTCAATTCAAACAAATCAATCGATGGAATCGTATGGGTATTTAGAAGTAAAATCACCTGCAATGTTTTATATGTTAAATGTTTGCTTTGCTGAATACCCTTCTTATGTTGGATATTGGACAAGGAAGTTCCAGTAAGGATGTCTCTATCCTCCATCCTCATTGCTAAAGAAGTCAAGTGTGAGGCATCGTGTTAAAATCAGGGGCTCGTAAAAATAATGAAATCGAAAAAAAAACCCAGCATTTTTCTTCCCGTTTGGCAATTTTTATCGATTTTTTAGTGATCAATACCTTTTCTGGCCATTAAAAAATATTTTGCTGTGTGGATTTTACTGATAAATGTAGATTAAAGGGCACTAAGAAAAGGACTCTTAAGCTTTGGAAGTCACCAGACTTTGGCGATCATTTTCTCGCTAATTATACTTTTCAATCAAGGAGACCCCAACCACCTTCAATCCGAGATATTATGTCGACTCCTACTAAAGATACCAATGACTTTAAACGGCCAAAAATTGGCGAGCGCCTGATTCCACCGCGTCATGACACAAATGTGAAATCTTCATGAGCAACGGTGGTAGCGTCCTGGGGTTTTGTTGTTTGGTTGTTTTTTTCTTTGGGGGGGGAGTGATTTTTTTAAGGGGGGGGGGGCGTTTATGTGTCATCGTGACAGACTACTTAGAAAATGGCCATACCGTCACTGGTAACTATCATTCAACTAACGTTGTTGACAAAACTGTGATCTACTTTAGCCAAAAAAGACGACAGAAGCGGGTTAAAAAGGAATCCTACACTTGCGCGACAATTTTCTTGCATGTATACTGGTGAAAGCAACTCAGACAATGAAGCAGTGTGTCTCAGAAATCCCCCCCCCCCCCCTTTTCCCCTTTCCCCTTTTCACAAAATATAGCACCTTCTGTGTGCTTTTTTTATTTTTAAATCTGAAAAACTTTTTAAAAGACGTTTCCATAGTGATGAAAATGCTATATCTGCAGTGCAGAAATGGTTTTAAGTCCCATCCACGGTCATACATGCATTATGCTCAAAGACCTTTGGAGGTCAAACAAAGACGGCAGTAGTGTGTCAATTTTCAGGGTGACTGTGTAGAGAAGCAGCCATGTGAGTGTCAAATTTCAACTTTCTAGCTTGCTTCTTTTATGAAAGTCAGGGTATACATACTAATTGTGGTGGCTCGCAATATCTACAATTTCTTTTCCTCCTTGAATGCTTAAGGTCATTAGATCTATCAGTTTAAGGTGAACGAACTATTATTTTTAATATTATTATTGTTAGTAATATTATTATTATTATTATTATTATTATTATTACTATTATTATTATTATTATTATTATTATTATTATTATTATTATTATTATTATTATTATTATATTACTGTTATTGTTATCATCATCATCATCATCATCATCATCATCATCATCATCATCATCATCATCATCATCATCATCATCATCATTATTATTATTACATGTACTATCATCATTACAAGCGGTCATTGTTTTAATACTTCACAGATAATATTATGGCTGTGAATGATGGAGAATGATTAAAAACAGAGCAATTAGTTAATGGAGAGGAAATATTGGGTTTATCAAAAAAACTCCGGGATTTCCATAGGAGGGGTGGGGGGCGTATGATTATGTGCTTAATTAATAAAGTAAATCTACAACTATGCTGAATGACAATAACAATAAGAAAAAGATATAATAATTGGCAATTTTTTGGCAACAACTGCGGTCGAAAGGGTTTTGAACATCACTGTGTATTGTCCTTAGCCCTACCTTATAATCCAGGGCTGGATCTGTTACAGATATCGGTGATCGGATGCGACACAGATTTTACCTAGACACATTTTAACTGAATGTCTAGACTTTGGAGAGATCGGAAGGAAATACTTTAAATGCAAAAATTGCAAGACATTAATTTATCCTTCGTTGGTCCCAACAGAATTTTGGATTTTATTAAGGCCATTGGCCTATATGGAAAATTGTAGTTATAGAACAAAATTAAATTATTTAAAATTTTATTGAAGTTGTTTTAGTCTGAAATTATATATCTACACCAAATGTTTAATATTTTAACGTTTAAGATCATATAACCCATACATAGCCGTGCAGTAAACTACGTTAAAAAAAAAACTAACTTGTGTTTCGCGCGCTCATATGACCTTATGCAGTTGCGAGCGCCGTAAAACCCCATACTATACATAATACGTACATAGTATTCATGCGTGGTTCGTCATTGTTTCCCTTGTTCGGAAGTTCTCAAAAAAGCGATAGATATCTTTTTTTATACTAATCTATCCACGCCATCCATCCGTTTAGTTTCTCAAAGAAAGTTGGTCTGAGTCTACCCCTGCCTCTCTTGCCTTCAATTTGTCCCTACCTACCTTAAAAATAAATGCACCAGATTCATAGGAAATTGACACCCGTTTGCGTAGCTTCTATTGATAAGATTGGCAGAGGGGTGATACTTTGATTTGGGGGGGGGGGGGAGATTGGGGTTGAGCGCGGGGCGCGCGGGGGGGGGGTCCTCCTTTCTCTTGCTTTTATATTGTTAACATCAGATCACAAAGAGAATATATCTGCTGAAAACTGTTTGTGTTTCGTCTAAGTAAGACTGATACTGATACATGTACCAAGAGACCTTTACGTGAGTTTAAGCGAGTCGAACGTAATTCTATCAACTGTGTTCTCCTGGGAGCTCAATTTTAACTTTTTTTTTTTTTTAAAGAGGAAGAAAATTATTTTCGACACTAACGCACATATAAATGGGGAAATAATCGAGGGGGGTCTCTACACGTTGTGAGTTTAGTAGAAGCATAAAAGCTCGAAAATAGACATTCAGAAATGGTAAAAAGCGAGACAGATAGAAACAGAGGCAACAGAGGGTCAGCGAATAAGTAGGACCTACAAATGGAGCCCCTTACCACAAATTTGTTTGGCGGAAGGGGGGGGTCGCTGC
Source organism: Aplysia californica (assembly GCF_000002075.1). Classification (NCBI taxonomy): domain Eukaryota; kingdom Metazoa; phylum Mollusca; class Gastropoda; order Aplysiida; family Aplysiidae; genus Aplysia; species Aplysia californica. The sequence continues at coordinate 338,441 of NW_004798028.1, read as the reverse complement.
TGATTTTTTTTTCTTTGTTTTTGTACTCTTTTGGTTTCTAAGAGAGCGATTAAGTGAATCGTTTGTTGTTTTCTAAAGGGACTGGTGTTTTCATTTTTTAAATTTTTTTTTTTTTTTGGGGGGGGGTGATGTTTGTTTGGGTTTTTTTTGGTTTTTTTATATTTTTTGGGGGGGTTGTTGTTGGGGTTTTTTGTTTTTTGTTTTTGTTTTTGACTTTTTTGTAGTTGTTATTGTTTTTATTTTTAGGAGGGGAAAGCAAGGGTGAGGGACACTTTTTGCATTTGTATAGCAGCGCTTACTGATTACTGTATTGTGAGTTTTAATCCCTACTTGCACTCAATATAAGTACAGCTTTGTCTAGACTATCGTGGGGGTCACGTTCCAAAACCTTCCACCATTGGGGGGGGGGTGCGAGGTAGAAACAGTAATGTATTCATTTCGTATTTTACTCCTTTACAAACTCACCCGGCACTCCTATTCTCATAAGCCTTCCTTACTTTCTTATAAGCACTTTTTACATTTAGAATTACTTACTTACTTGGTTTGAGAATAGGCGTCATTGCAGGCGGCACAATGCCATAGCTGCTCCTCCCTCCTCTCCAGGATCCATGAAAGGGTCTGCCTGCTGATCGTGCCAGTTAACAGCAGGATCTGAGAGAATAGGGGTATTTCAGAAGTAAAACATTTGTAGGCCTTTATAATATTTTAAAAACAATTGTACTAAAATTTAAAATTTGATATGAGTGTCCTGATTTTCCTGTTTTTGAGTCCGCGAAATGTGAGCCGCGATGCAGCGAAGGAATCATCATCATCACCATCCAGTGCCAGATCTGCGACAGACATCGGCGATCATGGTTCTCCATTCATTCCTTTGCTCGGATGCTCTAAAAAAAGCTACGTTTCCCTGATCTTTCCCTATTAGCCATTTGTTTAGGTTCTCTACGTATGTTGTTCTGGGCCTACCCCTGCCTCACTTGTCCTCAATTTTGCCAGTGAGAGCTAGATGTTCAAAACCGTTGTATGTCTATTCAGGTGTTTTTTAACATTGAGCGTCCCATGTGGGCTTCATCAAGCACTACCTCATTTGATTTCTTTTCCTTCCACGATATATAGGAATATAGAGTCTAAATTGTCTAAGACGGCCATCCATTGTCGAGGGGGAAATTGGCCGACTTAGATAGGTGTCCGTCTAACATATTGACGTAATAATATCATGGAAAGAATGCCCAAGGAAGGAAATGGGAAGTTGTCGTTTGTACAGGAGGTGATTGTCTTATACAGGTACATGTGGCCGTAAGAGCAGGTTCGACGGTACTCATTTCAAAAAACGAGTCCCCATACGGAAGCGTCGAAGGTTGAGGATGCTTCCATTCCTGACACTGACTGCGGCCGACTTATCGGTAAGAAAACTCTTTTTTTTTCTTTTTGGTTGAGAAACAGAAGCACTTTGATAAAATAACGTTCACCGAGTGAAAGAAAGCAACTGGTGGATCATTTTCTCTGCCTTCCCTCTGTTCTTTCTGGTTGTCGGTTTGCCTCACTTTCTTTCCGGACTTTGATTATTATGGTGTCGATGTGCTTGGGGTTTTTTTTCAAAGTCCAAACTCAAAGAATAAGTAATTAACAACCTTTACGTCTTCATTCTTGATAAAGTATTTGAAACTTTTTAGTTTTAGTAAGGTCTTACGGCACTCGCAACATAATAAGGTCATATAGGTGCCGAAGATTAGAGGTGTTACAAGAGAGTCACAAACACAAAAAAGGAGGGGAGATAAAGACGATAGATGATTGATAGGAAAGAAGAAGCAAACCACAAAAGAGCACTCGCCAACTACCCACTTTTGAGCTTTTGACTTTGAACAGAGATTAAAGAGGTCTTACGAAACAATCACTATCATCTCAACTTTGCAGTATGCACAGGCTTGGTTGGTGTGTAAGTGTAAGAATCCTTACCATTGAAAACAGGTGTAGTTTAAATAATGTGCAGGTACATTATCATCATCTCATGAGAAGACTGGCACAACCTCGGTGTTCGCTATTATTCTGAGTTGAGGGTAGACGTCAGACGAGACAGTGTGACAGCGACATGGAAGCTGTCACATTACACTTCTCATGATGAGCTAGTCGCATTGCGACTGACGTTAAGAAAGGAGAGATCATAGGGATGAGTAAATCTACCCGGGAAGGGGAAAGAGGGAGTGGTAAAGGAGAGAGGGGGCAAGGAGGAGCGAATGGTTTGTTTAAAGATGAGTAAAATAATGGGGGACAGGAAAGCGAGAAGAGCGAAAAAGGAAAGGGCGGAGAGGGGAAGACAGGAGAGAGAAATAAAGAGGGGATGGAGAGAGAGAGAGAGAGAGAGAGAGAGAGAGAGAGAGAGAGAGAGAGAGACAGAGAGACAGAGAGACAGACAGAGAGACAGACAGAAAGACAGAGAGAGAGAGACAGAGAGACAGAGAGACAGAGAGAGAGAGAGGGGAGGATAGAGAAAGAAAGAGAGAGACAGACAGAGGGAGTAAAAAGAGTGAAATTGGAGAGGATGGAGAAAGGAGAAGCAAGAGAAAACAGAAAATGGGGTGCGAGGGGGGGGGGACGAGAGAGAGAGAGAGAGAGAGAGAGAGAGAGAGAGAGAGAGAGAGAGTGAGTGAGTGAGTGAGTGAGTGAGTGAGTGAGTGAGTGAGTGAGTGAGTGAGTGAGTGAGTGAGTGAATGAGAAAGAGAGAGAGGAAAGGGTGAGAGAGAGAAAGAGAGAGCACTTGTGTATAATTATAATGTTGTGTGAGTGCGATAATGTGCGTACCGGGTATGTGTGCGAGAGTGTGCGCGCGCGCGCGCGCGCGCGCGTGTGTGTGTGTGTGTGTGTGTGTGTGTGTGTGTGTGTGTGTGTACGTTTCTGCGTGTGTACGGAGGCACTACAATGTTTGTGTGTGTGTGTGTGTGTGTGTGTGTGTGTAAATTTTAATGTCTGAATTCGTTTGTATGTGTGCATAATTCTGGGCACAGAACGATCCACAACTTTACCTTTATTTATTTCCCTATATAACATTTCATATTCTTTCCCCAGGCACAATGAACCTTTCGAAAATGGAGACAGAAAATCTATTTCGTAAAGAAAAAGGGGTTTAATTAAAGCCCGAGGATCATAATATGATTACAAATGTTATCTTTTAAAGAAACAAAAGGAATCGGGCTGCTAAAAACCGCGATTTACTCTGGCAACAGAAGAAACCGCTTGAGCAACATCGACGCAAATGACTGTCAGTTGTTTTACAACCTCTTCAGTAAGATTTAGTTTAGTTTTTGTAAGTTTTACGGCCCCTGCAACACAATAAGGTCATATAGCTTTAATATAATAAGTGTTGATGATTATTCGGGATGTTACATGAGAGCAACAAACACGAAAGAAGAAGGAAAGATAAGGACGATAGATGTTTGACAGGACATAAGAACCAAACTCCACCAGAGCACCCACCAACCACCCACTAGTAAAATCTAAACCCGCTTGGAGGCTGGCTGCTTTGAGCCTGCTTGTTAGGGCCAACCGGGACTGAATGGGAAAGTCTGTCAACTAGAAACAACGACGCTCAATCAATGACTAAATGAAAAGGTTTCCGCATGAACCAAATTTTTGTTCGTGTAACGATGAAAGCCTGGCTGGTCTTATCTGTAATTGTAATGTATATCATAGATAAATATTATTTTAAATAATACTTCTGAAAGTTAATGACCACTGCAATTTTCTAGCATTGCTACTTCTGATGTATCTAGATTGTGTGGTTTAATAACGTATCGGGTTACTTGAAATGGAGTGATCTCTTGTCAACGTGTGGAGAACTTAATGTACGTGGGTTTGTTCGTTCTGGGGATGGAGGAGTGTTTGTTTTGTTTTGTTTTGTTGTTGTTTTTCGGAGGGTGTTTTTTGTTTTGTTTATGGGGTTGTTTTGGGAAACGTCGTGACTTGCCATGACTGCAGCTGGTTATATACTTATACAGTAGTGGTCTTTATCACCGATTTTTCGCGTGCTCTATATCATCAGTGCCTTTTACACGCTATTAGAATAGCATCGACCGAGGGAGATTGTTGGTCTAGCTCCAGGAGGGAGTTTTTGTGCGAAAAAGTGGCTAAGAGTAGTGACAGGTCGAGTTGCAGCGTCGCAAATGGGGAAGAGAGGATGCGGTCTGAACGGGTAAGAAGCACGACACGGATCATTATCAATGTCCTGGCGAGACTACAGCGAGCCAGAGCTTCAATCATTGCACATCTCAGACAACAGCTGGTGACCCGAAGTAACGCCTAATTGAGCGCCCAGACCATAAGGAAAAGATTACGCCAACGTGGATCCCGCTCAAGACAACCTTTAGTTTAGTTTTAGTAGAGGTTTTACGGCGCTCGCAACTGCATAATGTCATATGAGCGCCAAGGGGTGGATGTCAACAGAGAAGTCCTTACAGGGAATCAGACTTACTCTGCTCACCTCTCTAGCTTCAACAGCACAAAGTCTGCTTCGACCATCATTCAAGACACCCCGGAAATAGTGGGCCACAAGAGTGTGACAAACATACAAAAGCAGTAGAGAAAAAATGACAATAGTAAGGATTACGAAAGAAAAAGCAGCAGTTCCCTGTTGTAGATCAGGCACAGTTATGAGCGTGACATTGATGAATCAGGCCATTTACAATTATACTGTGCATTAGATTAATTAGAACGAGAAATGTCCCCCCTTTGGGAATGGCCTAAAGACACTTCAGTCAGTGGCACAGCCCCCCCCCCCCCCCCGGGGGGGGGGGGGGATGGGTTCAAGACAACTGGCTCTCCGTCTACAACTGACCCAGATCCAAAGTCCCATGGAAATTCCCGACGGACCTGGTGCATTTACCACCTACGATGGACACATCAACAATGGTCAAGTGTGCTGTTCACAGACGAGTCCAGATTCATCCTGTTTTTCAATAACGGCAGGATTAGTGTATGGAGACGCCTCAGTGAACACTTTCAGGACACCTTTGTGAAGAAGCATAACCGCTATATAAGCGCGAGGGGGGGGGGTCTATCTCGGTGTGGGGTGGCACAGGTCTGAACAATAGAACACGCGGCTATCGTATTCAAGTCAGTCTAACGAGAATTCGCTACAGGGAGAAGATTCATCAACCCATTGCCTTGCCTACTGTGGGACTAGGCACTATTCCTTAGGGAAACTCAACATTGATGGGACATAGCTCCAACAAGTAGAGGGATTCAAATATGTGGGAAACATCTTCCAGTAAGATGGGTGTAGGGACAGAGAGAGATAGAAACAAGAACCAAGGAGGCAAACGCAGTGACATACCAACTTGCAGCCCTGCTCAGTCACAAGAACATCTCAATCAAAGTGAAAGCCCAACTTATCGATAGTATCTTCATACCAACCCTATTATACTAGAGCCAAACATTGTACTTAAATTACCTCCCGGGGTGGTACTACTGACTGAAGTGTCTTTAGGCCATTCCCAAAGCGAGGACATAAACATGTTCTTATGCACAGAAGAATTGTAAATGAGCTGATTCATCAATGTCATGCTCATAACTAAGCCTGAACTGCAACAGGAAACTGCTGCTTTTTATTTCCTAATCCTTACTATCGTCATTTTTTCTCTACTTCTTTGTATGTTTGTCACACTCTTGTGACCCTCTATTTCGGGGGTGCCTTGATAGTCGAAGCAGACTCTGCGCTGTTGAGATGAGCAGAGTAAGCCTGATTCCCTGTAAGGACTTTTCTGTTGACATCCGCCTCTTGGCGCTCATATGACCTTATGCAATCGCTAACGCAGTAAAAACTCTACTAAAACTTAAAAAATGGTCCTTAAATAAAGCTCAAGAAAGAAAAGTTCAATGTATTCGAACGTGTCTCTGCAAAACTATCATTGTCACTAGAACAGACCGCATAAGGAACGAATACGCTTACTAACCAGAATACAACAAGTTATGAATTTCACAGAGCGTCAAGGAATCAAATGACTCGGACGTCCAACTAGAATGTCCTACAAACAACCCGCAGCAAGAGCTTATCACACCAGTGAATCAGGCTTCAAATCAAGAGGAACACCAAGAAAGACCTCAGGGGATGAAGTTAAAAAGGTTCTGGAACAACATACTATAACAATCAGAGACGCCACACCTGGCACAGAACAGAAAGCTGCACCTCCCCTCGACATCCTAAGGATACCAGAGGAAGGAAAAAGTATAAGTAAAGTAAGCTAAACTCGACCTCTTAGTGTTTTTGTTGAAGACAATTTTCTGCAGCATCCCCGAGTGGACAGGATGGACTGGCCAGCTTGCTCATCCGATTATAGTCCTACACACGGCGTCACTTTTCGCCCGATTCTGTTACTTTTAGTTCGCGTGACTCAGCAGCCCGCCGGAGCTCCCCGGCTCGGGGTCACGGGGTTAATGAGCCCTGAGGCGACTTTGCCGGTGTCGGTCGGGAAGTTCGCATTTTTGACTATGTTTAAAACGATATAACTTCTTCCCCATCCCACACAGCAAACCATTACGCGGATGTACTAAAAGCTCAAAGTCTTGAGATTTATTCTGCGTTAGAATGGTTAGTTTCTGTGCCTTAGTTTTTGTTCTAGACAAGTGTTTGTAGAGTACCCAATTTGTCCTATTTTAGTAAAAACTTATGAATAAATGATTGTTATTTTTAAAAAGGCACAACAGATCTCTCCAAAATCTGTGTTAAACTGACTACGAATATCATGTCTTTTACCATGAGAAATCTTAAATCTGCGCTAGTAGTAATAGTCAAGTTATAAGAGAAGAAAGATGCACATCTGCATATTTTAACTAAAGACGATCAGCGTTAGCTCTTATTTTACTATTAAACAAGAGAAAGTTATTCTGCGTTTGTTCATGAATCATGCTGTGTCTGTGGCAACCTGAATACAACTAAAAAGATGTAATATAAGCGATTTAAAAAACCACAAAACCGTGTAAATACATGGGTAGAGATAAACTTCTAGTATGGAATAAAAATAATGACAGCTAAAACATTCATTCTTAGTTTTTGTGTAGGAAATATGCGCGGACACAATTATGAATGTAAAGAAATCAGTCACATTGTCAGTTATTGCAAATGGTCATAGAAACGTAAAAGAAGCTGGAAAAGTCTGGTGCTGATTCAGTGTCCCTGGAAAGCTAGAAATTATTCTTATAACCAAATTACGAGAAGTCATCCCTATTATTCAGTCAACTTACAAAACCTAGACTTAGCGTTTTAAGAAAAGTAAGGAATTTCTGGAGTGTAACAGATACTGTTCGTGTATTAGATCTACTTTGAAGATGTATTCTACCACTAAAATCGATTTGTACTTTTCATAGAGAAACTTCATGATAACTTTTATAAACTTTCGAGAAAATATATATGCGAATATTCATGATTATATTAGACACATAAAGTTGTATTTGGAGGAATTACTTCGTAGCGAATTGTGTGCCCGATGGATAAAATTGCAAAATTACAGCCTTCTATTATAAGCGCAGATACCATCTTTTCTGAGTATCTGCACTAATGTTATGTCGTTCATGTTCCAAAAGTTCGACAGATTTTGACGATGCCTTTTTTTATATATTGATTTTTTTTCATTCACGCTAGTCCCCAAAAAATTACAATTTAGCATTGCCGACTCCAGCGCGTCTAACGAAATAACCAGACAAGTTACAACATCCGATCTTTTTTGAGTCTCAAGAGCAGAAATGCGTGCTTTGGGTGCACTAAATGAGAATTACCATAAATGCAAGGATGCACCTTAAATTGTACGTTGAAAAGTACCAAAAATTAAGTCGGCCCAGACAGAGCGGCGACAGGGAGCTGACCCCCGTGACCCCGACGTGATAAGGCGCCGGGCGGGGAACCCCCCGCGGCAACTAAAATTCCACTGCCGGTGCGCCGTGTACAGAACATTTATGGGATGTTCTTGGCCAACACAACAGATCCACCAACCTCCATCCAACCACGAAGACGTTCTCTTTCGTATTCTGTAACAGGTAGGACAGGTAATATCACAACTCACCCAAAGAAAGCTTTTTCAATCCATGAGGCAACTTTGCATTGACTGCTAAAATACCAATGGTGGCCACACGCTTTAAAATCCTCTCATTTCTCGAGTTTGATCTGTTTTACTACATGTATTGAGAAGTGAAGGCACCTCGTTCAACACCTTGAATAATACACGTAAACACATTAGGAAAAAATAATAAAACACAGCGGGTTAAATGTCATAACTAAAGTATTTATAGGACATAAGGAAGGTACACTTTTATAGCAATAAAACATCATGAAGACATCATAAACAATCACAAGATCAGAACTTTCCCAGTTGTTGAAAACATTGTAAGTGTTAGCCTCCATTGAGATAATTATGACACAATTTACGAGGCAGGCTGCTCCGATCCCACCCCCGCAGGTCCAACTTGAGCTGCATGGGAGAGTATGAAAAAAAAAACCTTTGAACTTTTCTGACCCTTTGAAAATGTGCACAAGGGACTCAAAATTTACAGATCATATTGTTTAATACATCTTGCATCAAGATTATTTTTGTATAAAGTGCAAATTCCAGCCAACTTCAGAAATCCAAATGTCTAGAATATTTTCTTACATGGACATTATAATTTTCGCATAGCGTGTTTTTTACCAACAGCATACCTACTTCTGATTATATAATCAAAAATGCATCAATAGAGGCAAAACTTCTCTTTACAAATTCTCCCACAACAGAGCGGAACTGACCTGAACTATTATACTGTCTATGGACGGATAAGGTCAAGAATATTTTATAGGTACATTGTAACATGGATAAACTACATAAACAATTCTGACAAAATACATGGCATTCACTGTTCAGATCTAGTTACAGAATTGGGTTAAAACTTTTATACAAATGCTAAAAAAGAACTTCCCGCATTCTAAATACTCTCAAGACCTGATTTCATTACAAAGTCAGGATAAAATTCCTGATAGGTCAAGATCAGGTCGTGAAACTTGATACAACTCACAAACACAGTTTATTTTTTAACGTTCAATACACGCACAGAATAAACGAAAGATAACTGAAAAAGATTGCCCACAAGAACTCCCTGAAGTATTCAAAAACAGAACTTTCTGGATATCAAGAGATTTGTAAAAAGTGTTCAGTCACTCTGCATATTTTTCTTGTCCGAAATAGATTGCAGAATAAACCAAAGCAAAAAGAGCTTATTAAAATATCTCTCCCCCCC
>NW_004798028.1:325981-329092 GCF_000002075.1 Aplysia californica | reverse complement strand
CTCCACCCCCCACCCCCAGATAAAAAGTTTACTGTACAAAGACAAAAAAATTTTTGGTATAAGCTGTTTAAAAAATATTAAGTTATTCTCTGAATGTTTTTCTTTATAGAAATACAAGTACAGAATAAAATGAAAAAAGAGAAGTGATTTTATTCCCCCAGAAGAAATCCCCAAAAAATGGAAAGCAATAAACCATAATTTTTGGGTATAGTGAGCTGAAGAAAGCTTTCAGTCACTCTCTGCGTGGTTTTTTTTCTTCATTAAAATACAAGTACAGAAAAACTTGCGCAAAAGAGCAGACTAAAATCTCCCCGCCCTCCCCCCCAAAAATCCGACCCCTTAAAATTCAGGTGTACAAAAATATAACATTATGACTACAGAAGGATGTAAAAAAAATTGTTCAGTCGCTCTCGGCAGTTGCTACAGGGGGCGGCCGTTTGTTCCTGTTCTCCGTGGCCAGTCTCTGCCGCATTTGTCGCACTTCATTGAGAAGGGCAATCTCTTTCTCATCAAAGGCACGCCTGTTCCTCTCAAAAGACACTGATGGAAATACAGAAACATTCAGTTAGGAAAGAAAAATTTCGGCATAAGTATTAAAAAACACAATACGCATCATTCGCTGGTGTGGAAAAAAAAAAGAGGCCTATTTGCACAGGATGGTTCAATCCTCTGTTTGAAATCCTAAAGTCCTTTTAAAAAAAACCAGTGATGACATCTGTATAAGGCTAGGGACACGGTGACACGGACAGGGACAGTCAGTTGCTGTCACAGCAACACATCAAAAAGCGTGCACGCCAAAACCGCTCATGATTTCTTTCAAAACACACCAACCTGGCTATGTTGAACACGGACAGGCACAGACAGCAACAGCCAGCGACAGTCAGGAAAATTCTAAAAGTGCGTGCACTACTTCTCCTGTCTGTCTGTTTCAAGGGAGTCAAATAAAGATACGATCACAGTGATTGTTCTTGTCAAGATGGAAGATTTTGAAGAGAAACTGATTGCGGTGCAAGAAAGGCCAGCAATTTATGACAAGAGCGAAAAACATCACGCTAATCGTCAAATCTTCCTCACACAGGTCTAGAAGATTTCTGAATGTTGAAGGCTGCATTCGAAAATATTCAATGAATTTTTCCTCATCATTCACAAGCTGTGGGAGGAGATGGTGAAATTCACCTAACAAAAAGCATTTTTTGTTAATAGAATGAACCGCATATCTTCGATGAGAAATTCGTGAACTTCTTAATTTCCTTCGTAACCACACTAATAATAAGAGTTTCTTCTTCTTTGTCAGCGCCATGATTGACAATGTTGCTGTCTCTTGCTGCCTGTTTGAATGTGACCACATTTCCCTGTGCCTGTCCGTCCCTGTGCGACAGCAAGTAGCTGTCCCTGTCTGCCCGTGTCACAGTGTTCATACCTTAACCGTGATAACAGTGTTGTGTCAAACAGAACATAATATACTCTTTAACATTTTAACTTCACACATTTTAAGAGCCTGTAGCTCAAAAACTACACATCCAATTACTTTGAAATGTTTACACACGTCATTCAAGCTCATTGTCGTTCATGAACTGTACTCAGTAGGGTGCACTGGTCTATCTTTTTGTCTGACGATGATATTCACAGGGTTCTGATATTTGGTCAAATACTGTGAAAATGTGTGAGTAACTTTGAAAACAAAAACTACACTTGCTAAGATGGACTCCTTCCAAATTTTTCGCCACATAAAAAAGTGGTTATCTTTATCGATTCACCATTTGGAAAATGTACATGTTTTCAGAAGAGTCCCAATTTCGACTGGAACAGCACGATGTATGGGCCAAAATCTACAGAAGACAAAACCAAAGTTTACACCCCAGCTTGCTTCAGACAAGCAAATAATTTCGGTGGAGGTTGTGTCATGGTGTAGGCTGGAATCAGTGATGTTGGAGAGACCCCACTTGAGTCTATTCGTGGAAGCATAACAGCTCAAGGCTAAATCAACCAATGTACTTTTCTTTCAAAATTAAGCCCAAAGACAAGTATTCATGTGTGATAATGCACCTGCTTATAAGGCTACTGTGATAAAATCAATTTCTCAAAACTAAAATATTCGTTCTTCTTCTGCACCCTTGACCAGCGCATTCCCTAAATCTCAATCCAATTGAGCACTTGTGGGGCATTTTAAATCACGCCATTCGTGCCTGACCACGCCTGCCCTGAACCCTTGTTCAGTAATGACAAGCCTTTAGTCAAGAGTGGAATATCATCCCTCAATACACAATACCTCGATTCATTCGGTCCATGATTCGACCATGTGAAGATGTGAACAACGTCAGATGTCATAACACGTTACTGAAAGCTGTCCCTTTTCATTTAGACCCCTAACAACTATAAGTTCAAAAGTGAAGATTAAAAACATTCTTAACTTTGCATTCCACATGTTTCCCTTGCTGTAAAATGAATGCACTGTCTTAGGTGAAACTTTCAGACATATTTGACGTGTATTAATCAAGATAATACCTTTAATATGAGGTGTGAAGTTGAAAATAATTTACTTGGGCACAATTCTGTTTTTAATTTTGTCTCAGGTGTTTCAGATCTCAGAGAAGGTGTGATAGAGTACATGTCTCCTTGGCAGAAGAAGAAGAACAGGTGGAGGAAGATGAGATGACGGTATGATGATGATGATGATGATGATGATGATGATGATGATGATGATGATGATGATGATGATGATGATGATGATGATGATGATGACAATGATGATGACGATGAAGATCATGATCATGATGAAGAAGAAGAATATGATGATGATGACAGAGGAGTAGCAAAAGGAGAATAAAATAAAGAAGAGAAAGAAGAAGTAGAGAAAGAAAAAGGATGAAGAGGAAGAGAAGCATCAAGTTTACCTTTTGACATGTCTTGCGAGGAGTCCGGAGGCAGAAGCTCAGAGCTGTTTTTCTCCATCAATTTGCGGAAGACAGACTGAGGCTCTGTAGACATAAAGTGACAGCAATGAACACGGATCAATAACATAAGCAATGTCTTTCTGAGGTAAAAAACTTACATAAAGGTAATAATCATCGAGAAAGAAACAGAGAGACAAAAAAGAGAGAGGGGGGGGGC
>NW_004798028.1:321622-325800 GCF_000002075.1 Aplysia californica | reverse complement strand
GGGGGTCATTTTAGGCAAAAATTTTAGTTGACATCATTTGTGAATGGTCCCTTACGTCCATAAGAGTTATAGTTAAAATAGATCACTCTCACTTGGTATATCTAATTTACGTTCTCCAACCATTTGCTACGTAGAAATAAACTTGAAGAGAAGTTGAGATAGTTGCACTTGCAGGAGGTGGGGTGGGCTGGTTTCCGGGTGAAAATTAGCAAGAAAACGGCCGCCAAAGTTCGGTCACTTCCATATCTCGAAAGTCCTTGGAAACTTAAAATTTACTTTTTTGTACCTTTAATCAACGTTTTTCTGTGATTTCCATACAGAAATATCTTTTTATATGGACATAAAAGGTGTTGAGCCAAAAAACAAAAATTCGATAAAAATTACCAAACAGGAGGAAAAGTGACAGCTACTTCGAATACTTCAATTTCGTTATTTTCACCCGCGCCTGATTTCACCCCGATGAATCCATGTGACACCTACATCGACAAGTCTTTTATAGAAAATTGCATCTCCCCTGGACGCTTAGTAGCAACAGAGGATGGGGAAAAATGAAGTAAAGTAATTAAGTAACGTCAAGATTTTGATGATTTAAGAGGCGGGCTGTTTAGACCCTGTCCATTGACTTGCCTGGGCCAACCTTAGCTAAAACGAATACATGTATAATACAGCATCTTTGTTTAAAAGGGAGAGATACTCAATAAATTGTCCTCCTTACACAGACATCGAATACACGTCTACTTGGTGTAATGGCAAAGAGCCTTAACCTTACACCACGGGCAGTGATGTTTCACACCAGCTGTAATTTGATTCATAACTGTGTATAGATAATGCTATTTATGTTCAGAGATCCAAATTCAACAACTGGTTCCGAAAAGGTGGGCTAGAGAACCTAACAAAACATTTATCCAATAGTACAAGTGTGAGGATGCCTCCGTGGTATAGGTTCCAACCCATTGTCACCTACACTGAGAACCAAACACTGCACTACTGGACTAAAATACTATACTAATACCCCATCATCTCGCCTAGCCCCAAGGCTGATTAAAAAAAAAGATAATTTTCAGTCCAATAATCCATTTCATGCTTGGAAAACTTGGTAAGTAAGGTATCTTTGAATAGTTAATCGACGAGTTCAGATGGACAACATCCCCATGAAGCGTGACACATACATGAATATGCATGAGTTCTGGCGTATCGTTTCAACAAGTGAAGAGACGGACACCAAAAGACCTTCTCTATGGCTCTATTGAAAACTGACAGAGTGCTAATATTCCACGTCAGACAGCAGTCATGACTCACGTACACTTAAGGGGGGGGGGGGGAAGAATGTTTAAATTAATTAATTAATAAGGGAAAAAGTGAATACATGTTGTTGTTGCTGTTGTTGATGTTGTTGTTGATGATGATGTTGTTTTCAAATTCCTTTACTGCGAGCATTTTGCTCTTGGCAGCATGAGTCAATACATAAATAAGGAATACATAATACATCATAACATAAGGTTTGTAGATGAATGAACGGGTTTCAAGTTTCAACACACCTTCAGTTGGAGAAAGATTAATAAAGGAGCCCTGTTACTAAACTAAGCGCCAGTCTCGACAAAAATAAAGCGAAAAAATAACAACAAACAAAACAAAAACAAAACAAAACAAACGAGAAATGTGGTCAAAGAGCTTTGAAAACGCTTAAACAACAAACGTTGAAGAACACCCCTTTGTGGTTTCGAACCAGGGCCATCCTCACCATACCCCAGCATGCTACCAATTGAGCTATATAAACATGATAATACACCGGCGCACCCAGCCTGCGAGAGAGGCGTGAGGGTTGGGAGTAGAGTATCGATCAGGACACCTGTGAGGCAGCTGCTCACGATCGATCAGCTCGGAGACTGTGACGTCGCGACGTAAGGGCCTGTCCAGATCCGAAAAAATCGCTTGCCAAGCTGTCTGAAGAAAGCGGGCCGAGAAGGTAATGGTAAGTTATATATACCCCTTCCACCACTCACACACACACACACACACACACACACACACACACACACACACACACACACACACATACACACACACACACACACACACACACATATATATTTATATATATATATATATATATATATATATATATATATATATATATATATATATATATATATATATTGACAGACAGACAGACACACACACACACACACACACATACACACACACAAACACACACACACACACACACAAACACACACACACACACACACACACACACACACACACACTCACGTCTTTGCCCTTCACGACGATCACCAGCACGACTGTGGGAGGTTTGTGGATGATCTAGTATTGTTTGCTCACTCTCTCCTATCGAACACCAATCATCCATATAAGCTCTCCTCCTTAGTTTCTTTATATGTAACTTTCCAGTAACACTTCAAATCTCCGGCACTTAGGGCCTATATGATCTATTTGTATTTCAAATGCTGTAAAAATTGTACAAAAACTAAACTAAATCAACACGCCTGACACGTTTTGAGTATAACTGTGACACTGTGACCCCATTGTAACCCCCAACGATGACATCAAGAGTTACATATTAGGTCATGCAGTTCAAAAAAATTAGATGGCTGAAACGGAGAAAGAGGGGGGAGGGGGGTATATTTTACTTTCACTGACCTTACCTTCGCAAACCAAAGTGCTCTTACACCTTTGAACTCTTTAGACTCACACCCATGGATTCCCCAAAGACCTCGCTCAGCCTCTGCGTGTGATAATAACCTATTCCCGGGAGACTCGTACAAAGCCTGTTACGTGCTGCCCCCACATTATTATAATAGTACTACGACTCTAATAAAGAGAAGTGGTTCCAGTTCATGAACTAGGCTACTCTGACCGGGTTGATGGGAAGCACCATGATGGCAATGAAGGCTTTTGTAGTGTTGTACAAGATTCACGCGTTATTTAGACAGTGTGGCCACAAGTTTCTGTCTGTTGTGTTTCGATTTTGTCTCGACACCACACAGCTGTATAGACACAGAATTCCGATATATGAAGGGAAGTCTGTTGTTGTTGTTGTTGTTGTTGTTGTTGTTTTGTTTTTATTGTTTGGTTTTGGTTGGGGTTTTTTTTTCTAATTGAGCAGACGAGTGTGCTCTCTATGGCCACATTCCCAAGACAACCGCCTGTATAAACGACCACTTCCTACTCCCCTCCTTGTGTTTTTCGATAGCCTACTATGAAGACACTGCTCAAGACGACCACCTGTCTGAGCCTACCACTTTTCCCCCACAAATAGGTGGCCTATTTGTAGAACAGACTTCATTTAATATGATTCTTTATATGACTTTCAAATGTTCCGATCATTTAAAGTTGAAATAAAGTTATTGATATATGTAGAAATTACAGTGTTATCACGGTTAGAAAGTATAGTCCATACGTTCCTTAAGTTACCGTGGAATAGCCCTATAGTCATACAGGCGCTCTTAGCCTATTTCCCCGCGTGCATATAGAGTACATTATAAATTATCACAGTATCAGATGATTCCCGAGAACGGGGAATTTATATCAAGTACATTATTTGTATAAGATAAGATAAAATAAGATAAGATGAGATAAGATAAGATAAGATGTCTTTATTGTCCAATTCCTGGATAATTGGTTTGGTGTTTTACCACGTACACATGAATGTACACATGAACGTATTCACACACACACACACACACACACACACACACACACACACACACACACATACACACTCACACACCCACACACACACACACACACACATACATGCGCATGCATGCACGCACCCGCACACATTCACTCACTCACTGACTTAATCACTCACATAATTTTGCACACAAACACACGCACACATGCATGCACGCACGCACACACACACACACACACACACACACACACATGCACGAACGCACACACACACTCATGGGCACACGCACGCATGCACGCAAGCACACATGCACGAACACATACACACACACATACACAAGCAAAGTCACTCACTATCTTCATCTTCCTCAAGCATCTCAGCCAAATCCAGAGTGTGGTGTCTTCCTCCCAGCAGTTCTTCCTCTGTCATGCGCATCCTTCTATCATTCTGCCTCGCTCCATCCATCCTGCTGGCTGCGATCTCATCGTATCCGAGGGCTGTCTCCATTTCCTACACCAAT
>NW_004798028.1:262258-321522 GCF_000002075.1 Aplysia californica | reverse complement strand
GTTGGTTGTGTGTGAGGGAATAGACCACAAAGTAGGAGCAACTCTGAATCTTAATTTCAACAGTTTCTTGGTAACTGCTCACAGTGATAATTATTTCAGGCAAAGAAGTAAAGACCCATTACTGATTTGAACAAAAAGTTCAAACAACACAAACTGATTTTTAAAACTACAGTACAGTGCTCCCTCAAATATTGAGGGGGTTACATTCCAAAAGCTACCGTGGTTGAAAAAATTCATGAAGGAGTAACAATACATTTACAGAGTATTTTACCTCTTTACAAACCCTCCCTGCATTCTTATAAACCTCAGATATGTTGTAATAAACACTTTCCACACTTACAGTATGAGAGACCAAAACATATATAACATTTGTATAAATATCAGTTAATAAGTGCTCTGGTAAGTCATGTCTCATCTATTAGTATATCAATAGAGCTTCTCTAGCTTTCTTATTTTCGATTTCACAGCTCAAGAAACGCGTTTAACAAATTCAAAGACATACATCAACAATTCAGCTATCACATAGAGTGATTTCCCTAGATGTTTACTTCCGTGGAGAAGTTCCATTCTTTGTTTAGTGTGCCTGGTCGAGTCAGCAACTTTAGCAGTACTGAGGGGAAATTACGGGCCAAGTCGCCGACAGTACTATAAGTGTTAAAACATTCTAAAATTCTCCCTTCAATCAACTGTAAAACAATTTTTTTTTCAATAAGCAAACAAATTGTGCTCAAAGACAGCACTTATTTAATCAACGTTCATATTTTGTCAATTAACTTCAAACCCAGCTCAGGGCACATTTCAGCCAAACAAAGCAAAACAAAGATATGAGCAAACAATGAGAAATACCAAAGAACGTGGACAGATTGTTTCTGTAGTTGTGGGATTTATGACAAATGCTGTACGTATCATTTCATGTTTAAAGAGTTAACTGTATTTTTACTTTTTAGGGAACACTTCTTTTTTTTAGTTCAGTTTTATTAAGAGTTTTATGGCACCTGCAGTATAATAAGGTTATAAAAGTGCCGAAGACTTAGAGGTGCTACTAGATAGTAACATTCAAATAGAAGAAGGAGGCAAAATAAGGACGATAAGACTTCTTTACAAATTTTAATGAGTTAAAAACTCTGCCACTCCAAGAAACACAGGGGGTCATTTTTTTTAACCACCCATCTTTAGGCCTACCCATTTGCAAACACAATTTAAGTGTCATACTTTCAATTCGCTAAAATCAATGGAGCAACAACAACTCAAAAATCTGTTCTCACCTTCTGCCTTTTGACCTTGGACATAAGATCATAGACTTCATTCTCTAGGGCTCTGTTTGTGGCATTCAAACCAGCAAGCTGAAAGGTGAAACATTTTTTTTACTCAACAGTACATGATATATCACACATATAGAACTGCATCATACATACTCACAAGCATAATTTAAAAATGAAAAAACTATTGAAGATAATTATAACATACTATTACAGATTTTACATGTTACCGGCTGTCTAACTTAAAATATGTCATCAATGTCTTTCTCTGACTGTGCACATGCACGAACATTGATTTTCAGAAAAATAGGGTGTTATCAACCAACTTTGCTCAATACTTTTGTGTAGGGTGTTCTTTTAACATATAGTCACTGCACAAGCAAAATGGTATAACTCAGAGTTGCACCAAAGTATAGCCAGCCTTTTTTTTTTACTGGTACGATATCTATCTTTTGTTTAAACCAACACAAAAATGCCCTGGTAGTCACAAAAGAAACATGCATGGCAACCAAAAGTAGCAAAAACGAAATGTGCCATTTTGCTGGCGCAATGACTATAATATAATATCATCGATAGTGATTAAGGTTGTGAATAACACAATTTGAGATGAGGAAAGGAAAGGACAAGTTTTCTATTTCTACAGTGTAGCACAAGATAGCCCCTCAAAAGCCAAGAGAAAGACATATGAGAAAACCAAAAAGTTCAAACTTGAATGCACTCAGATTTCTACAGCATACACTCAATTTCGATTTGCACAACCACAGAAATAAGATATACAAAAATCTTGAAATCTTGAATTCCCATTAATCTTTAAGAATGCGTATAGCTGTTTGGGATGGGGAGGGGGGGGGGGGGGCATTGCAGCTTTTAATTGTAAAGAGACATGTTGCGGCTTTACATTGTAAAGAAACATAATGACACATTCGGATTTCTATTTTCATACTGCTTTAAGAAATCACAAATATTACCAAAACAATCATGAACTTAGAAAATGATGAGTTTAGGAAGAAAAAAATGGAGCACACCCATCACTGTAAATGGGTAATTTTGGGAGTTCAGAAACACAAGCACTAGCCAAACAGACAAATGACCTTGACATTGTCAGCCTCCCGGTCCAGCTCCTCCATCTGATGTTTGTGGTCCAGGTCTTTGTGAGCCCACATATCTAGGTTTTTCTGTGCTGCTGCCGCCAAACTCTGCTCCATCATCTGAGAGAAAGTGGAGTCAAGATAAAGTTCCGGTAAGCCAGCACTACGACAGACACACTGCCCCCAATACAGTACAGCTTTAAGTAACTTTAAAATGCTCCTTTCAATTAGATACCAAATTCAACAAGGCAGACCTCTGGCTCTAATATCATCATTATGTAGTTCATTCAAGAACACCAAAAAAAGTTAGTTTTGAGGGCTAAAATGTCTCTATGTTCTAATTGATTAAGGATCCTAATTCATAATCTAAATAATGATAGTTCACTGTTCACTCCATTATAACTGACTGTAAGGCTACGCGTCCACCAAAATAAGATCACCTTCAGGCCAGTCTAATGTACAAAGTTTTTGCATTGTGTAGAACCGACACAAAAAGATCCGCGTCCACCGACGTGAGACCAGCTAAACCTATTCTTAGCCCAGTGTGATTACGAGAATAGACAGCACAGGCGATTTATTTACCACTTTAAAAAAACTAAAAAGCAACAAATTATGATTATGGGGAAAATTGTTGGTAAGTTGGGAGGATGAGAAGAAAAAAAAAAACAAAGAAAAAACCCCCCACAGTGACTGGGATTCGAACCCACTCTTACAAAATAATGATTTTTCTTCAAACGCAGACGCGCTGTTCACTCGGCCATCAAGACTTTCAACAGCGAAGGGTAAATTAAGTTTCATATTTACAGCACTGTTTCAGGAAAGGCAAAGCGACATAGATCGAGATGTAAATCTAGATCTAGACTCTAGCCTACATCTATATCTAGATCTAGTATTTTTACAATGAAGATGGTGAAAATGTCGGAAACAATGCGCTCGATTTGGAAGCAGAGAAAGAAGATATAGACATGTGCTTGGCTAGGTCTAACCTAGCCTATTTTTAGCTCTCCCGAGAACGAAATAATCTAGATCTAGGTCAAGTGCTTTAAATTCTTTTTTTTTTGCTGTTTTTCAGCACAAATCTACTATTGTACAACATATTATAATGAGATACAACTTTATTGATCATGTTAAGTGCAACGAAGAAGCAGAAATGTACTGAAAGAGGCAAATTTCCTTCCAAAATGAGTCGAATTGAGGCTTCATTAGTCACCTGAACGACTGACGAAAAAGCATGCATGCAGGAAAATCGGGTAGTCAGGCAAAGTCGGTCAGTGACTGATGAAAACAAGCTAATTTGCACGTGAGCTTGGCCTGCAAGTGACGAAAAAGCGCGGTGGACGCGGGGCCTTAATGATTAACATCTTAAATCCCCAACATTACAACTTTTATCATCTAGGGAGGTGGGCTGCTTTGACTCAACCAATTGAGGCAACACAGATTGAAATACTCAATAAAATATCATCCCTATGGGAACCAATCTCAAGTCTCCTCCATGCCACATCGTAAAATCGTACCGTTCCAACACAGAGGCCAGTGATCAAGCTCTGATATACACACAAAAATTTACTGTTAAATGTACTGTGCCCACTCTACTATGCCTAGAAAATCACAAACAAGTTTGGATAAAAACCTTGACACAAAAAAGCTACATTTGTTATTTCAAGTTAAGACCTCTTTCTTACGTGATAGCTTATATTATTGGGCCTCTTAAAATTTCAATATTTTATTCATTTCTTCTTGGTCAGCAGCAACATCACCTACCTTTCTCGTCTCGAGTTCACGGTCTCGCTCGGCCTCATCCAGCTTCATTTGTAGTCTTCCTTCCAGCTCAGTCTGCTTGCGGTGCATGTCTTGTTCTGTCCGCAGGGCCTGAGACTGCACAGCAAACTCCCGGTACAGCTCCTGGGTACACAAAGAGGTTGATGTTTATTCAGAACTTGAAAAACTTCAAATCTCCACACTGATTATTTATGAAAAGTTGAAGACTTTTGTTTTAGTTTGCACTGTTTGTGTATGTAAAGAAAAGTACATTGCCACAAAAACATTCTTAGTGCTGGGGAAAAACAAGACAAAAACAACATAGGGGGGAAAAAAAGAAGTAGGACCTACCAGTGGCGCCCTCATAACACCCAAGATAATAATAAACACATAGAACTGTCTCTCCTTGTCTAGGATCAATAATCTTTAACATAGAGACTTCTCCACACTCGTGTCCTGGCAGTCGACTGGATCTTATATATCATGTCTCATCACACACTAACCATTTACCTGTGTACTTTTTGCTTTGTATATTGCTATGACAGAGCTTAGAATATTCAATACTTTCTTCTTGCAGGGCCATCAGCCGCACCTTTTTCCTCAATAAGCACACAGCCTGGACCAACAATAGAGTTGTACTCGCTGACAATGAACTGTCATCGCCAGTGCCCTTTGCTCTTGAGAAAAATTAGCTGCGAAGCATGCGCCCCACAGGCCACACCATTACCGAAATGAAGGGCAAAACATCAATCTTGCCATACTCAAATGAATGCTACACCTTTCCCCCTTACCCTTCATGGGGCTCAATAGAGCCATTGGTGCCCTCTATAGTGAGCTAGAAATACACCAGAGTGCACAGTCTAAGATATGATTATGCAAGTCTATAAGACCAACACTGCAAAAACAACACCATCGGTCCTGATGACAGAAAGCCTACTGAACATTCTTTATTGTATGCATCTGCCTCTATTCTTCATACTACAGAGACTTACAGCAGCATTCCCTAACTAGGGTGTATGAATACCCGGAAAGGGCATGAGTCCAAAACTAAAAGTACTTTTGTTGAAATAAATCTTATCACATCTCACCAAGCCCTGGTCTCCAACGCACTGGGGATATAAACTCCACTCTCGTCCAAAACATAGTCGGGGTAGAGATTTCAAATTTTTAGCAAGACAACGATCCAGTAATGCCATACATTTTATTAACAAAGCTTAACATGAATTATTTTGCGAAGCACTGTGCACATTACAGTATAATTTGATCGGGCTCAGATAGCATCTAAAATATTTTAGGGTCCGTGAAGACCTGTGACATCCACAGGCGGTCACTGGGGGATTAAGTAAGAGAAAAACTTCTTTACAGAATACATCCACCTGGATTTATCTAAACCATTGACCTGTTCAAACATTTTCTTTTGCAGCTGCAGCTCCAGGTTCCTAGTCTCAGCCTCCTGCACAGCAGTGTCTGTCTCCTGGTCCCGCTGTAAGGCCTGCAGGAATGAAAGAAAAAGAAAGAAAAGAAAATTATCATTGACCCTCAGGGAAATTTAGGGTACAAAGACAGGCATAACAAATAAAAATAAAGCATAGCTATAAATCAAAACAGAAAGCAGGATGCTTCCACTCAGAGCCTGTCAGAGCAAACCTGGTCTGAATGAGATACAGCATCCCAGCATGGGTATCGAATTCACACTTTGTGCAAGACATGGCTTTCCATTTGGCCCTTTCAAAGATGTTTCAATTTTAAAAATAATGGCTGAATGTGTGATGCTATCTCCATTGATCTTTGAGCTTTCTGGTCCTGGTGACTCCCAACACAGAGCGTTGCATCCTGGGGGAACTTTAAAGTGGCAACAGTGATAACAGAACAATTTTTCCCCTTAAAAAAAGGTCTTCAGTAATAGTACGTATCCCCTACTGTCACCTTTCTCTGCAGCTCATCGTCCAAACGTCGTAGCTCAACCTCTCTCTGCTCCTTTTGGAACTGTAAGAACTTCCGGCGTCCAGCCTCCAGAAGGGTCAGCTCCTTCAGCTTGACTTCACGGTTCATGGCCAGCAACCTGATGTGACAGGACAGGTATTGGATAGTAACTTTTAACAGGCCAGTAGTGTATGGTAACTATGAATATATTCTTTCTACTCCTTTCTTTGTGCTTTTTTTTTCCGAATATAGGTGGTTAGCACCCCCATTGACATAATTTAGATAAAAATATAAGGGGATGCTTTGATCCTGCCTGTCAGAGCCAACCCGGCCTGAGAGGGATACAACATCCCCACAGACAGGTGGGGATACTCCATAAAAGAAAAACCTCCCCACGTGTGAATCGAACTCACATTTTCTGCTTGTGCCAGTCAAGTGTCAAACTGCAGTTGTGTTTGCAAAACACCTATCCTAAAATGTAATTAAAACAACCTCACAATACAACAAAGAAAAACAAAAACAGGCTTGCCAAGTTTTTCAAACCCCAATCAGGGACACCCATTGCAAAAACATCAGATTAGGCATTAAAATAACAAAATTACACTAAGTGAGACTGGGTTTTCGTTTTTCTTCTCAAATTCCAGATTGCTAAATCTAGGACAGTCCTGGGAAATTTGGGACAGTTGGCAAGCCTGGAATAACAAATCGGCGGCCTTGTGATAAAACCGGCTAACCCCAGCGACGTAAATTTTACAGGAGAAGGAAAAAACTGTTTTATTTCAAAACAAAGGCGTCTAACGATAAATCAATGCTTTAAACACCTATAAAAACACTTTACCGAAAATCTGTAGAACTTTTTTTCCTTTAAAAATTGCTTTTAATGAAACTATGTGGGTTAGACGGTTATGTCGCTCAAATTTTCCTGGATAAAACCGACCAACCCTCAATTTTGTGGGTTGACCGGTTTTATCAGGAAGCCACTGCTGGCCTTGAGTTTGGTTGAGTGCAGCCAAGCCACACTTGACGGTAACGTATTTGATCACTTGCTTCAATCGTCAAGATCTTTTGTAGAAGAAGAAGAAGAAGAAGAAGAAGAAGAAGAAGGAGGAGGAGGAGGAGGAGGAGGAGGAGGAGGAGGAGGAGGAGGAGGAGGAGAAAAAAGAAGGAGGAGGAGGAGTAAGAAGAAGAAGAAGGAAGAGGAGGAGGACTATATTATTGCTACCAACATACTATCAGCTGCTGCCATTTCAGTGCTACGGAGTCAATTCGGGCAAAAACAGCAGTCACAAAGTTTAACCTTTAATAGAAGTAGAAGAAGCAGAACACAGCAATGGGTATATTAATTACATTTAAAGTAGAAGAACAGGAGGTTGGAAGGGTAAGGGAGAACAGCTACAGCAACAACTACAAAAACAACAACTACAACAACAACAAAAACAACAGTAGCAGCAGCAGCAGCAGTAGGCCTTTAGAATTTATAACCGTGTCCGACACGGTACTATTGGCACTGGGTGGCCATTCAAAGGCCTGGAAAAAAGTAATACTAAGAAAGAAATGAAAGCAGAAAGCCACACAAAAGCTCTGCTACCTCGGCAATGGTTTGGGAGAAGTTGGTTACATAATGATATATCATTATTATACAAAAAAACTTTGTGAGTACCAAAGAATGCGCCAGCTTTCTCCAAGTGTGTGGCTTGACAACTACTACTTTATTGAGTTTTCTCGACGACAGAAAAGAGCATGTCTGTCTCACTCTGTGTCCTATGGCTACAACAAGGCAATACGACAAAAGTTACCATTGTTTTGAAAGACTCTATTATAATCGAATTTGGCTTGATCGCTTCCAAAACTTCTTACTGAGGCAAAGTTTCATGGTAATTGTGGTAGCATCGTGGTACGTCGGCCTTCAACTCAAGTAGATGTTTATACTGGTTGGCAGTTATCTTCAATCTGTCTTTGCAGAGAGGTCCAGCAGTAACCGTCGTACACTTGTGTTCAGCTTTCTTGGTCCCTGCAGCGCTTGCCATCCATCATCAAAGTTCAGCTTGTACTGAATTTTAAAGACTGGAGTGTACTTTGATGCCTGCAAGCCAGTGACAGTAGGATCGCCTGCTTTTCTCCCTGGACGGATTGTTTAGTGCTCTCCGACCTTTGCGAAATCTTTGAAAAAGCTGTGGTCCAGGAACATAACTTCGTAGGGCCTAGGGATGCGTCTGGCTTTGAGCATGATGTTCACGTAGTCCATTGGGATGTACATCAGTGCGTTTTTTAGCGATCGTTCAATAGTGCCATGGACTGAATCCACTTCCATTTGGGTATGGCCCTTGGGGAGAATTTCTGCTCAACTGTGATGTCAAGCTCTTTGGCCAGCGAGGCCATTGCACTCACCAGGGTGGCTTTCTGTTTTAGTAGTTGCGCCAAACACTGCAGATGATGAAGTGGTTGAAGTCAATCACTTGCAATATCAGTTAGTGAGTCAGACGTGATGAAAACTGTTGAAGCCCAGACCAACTTGACTTTCATACCAGACATATCATCTGGCGTCTCTGGTGGCAAGATCCTAAGTCGTAACATTGTGTACAGCCAGTTTTGTTTTATATAAGGTGGAAGTCTTTAGTGATGAGGCCAGAAGGACGCACTGGATCTCCATACAAAGGACACACACAGCCTCCCTGTCCTTCTCCTTCTCTGGTCTAGCGGCAGCTTTCCTCATATTCATATTTGAGCTGTGTCTTCTGTTTCTGTGAGGTTTCCAGATTTGAACTTTGTACAAATGTCGCACTGGTCTTTCTTGGTTGAAAGTAAACCCAAATTGTTTTTCTTGAACTTTTGGCAGAACACGCGATAGCACAATGTGGCTCTCTGCAAAGCTCTCCATGTATACTTGATGCAGATCTGACGCTTTCTGGATTGTCATCTGTAGACAGGAGGATATCTTCGAAAGTTTGTCAAAAAATTCCTCTTTATGGAACAACTTGTCATCCTTGGCTCTCTCATGGTGGGCGCGATGTGTTCTAGGTGGGTGGACCTCTTGGTTGTTGTTTTTTCGGAGAAGACACTTTAAATAAACCAGTGGGTCAGGCCTGTGGTGTTCTTGAAGATTGTTTTACAAACAGGTGTTCTTTGACCATTGACTCTTGTAAGTGGCTGTAATTTCTCCTTGGGTTTTCGCTTGCTGTGTAAGATCTCTTTTTGTCTATCATGCTTATCGTGTCATATACGTAGGCTCTCTTTTCTTTCCAAGAGAGTGATCAGTGATATCATTGCATTTTGTACCAACCAGTTTACAACTGCCAAGGACGTCAAGTTCACATCCTGCTCCCTTCATGCCTTGACATGGGTAGAGGCATCCCCAGTTCTTTCAACCTCTTCCTTTTGTTACCCTTCCAATCTTTTTCATGCCGTGTCCTTTTCGCAGAGATCAAAGGTAACATAACTATTGTACTATCAACTGATGTGACATTAGCCTGGTCATGTTGATCACTTTCCACTGCGCTGAGGGTAAGAGGTGACGCAGCAAGAGTAGCATCATCTTATTGAATGTTATAGCGTTATGTAAGCTAAGGTTTGATATAAAGATAAAGCCTTAGGTTATGACACTGAGAAAATAATCTACTCAAAACACAAACGAAATGAACTTTCAAAGAAAGTCGAACGATGTTTCAGAAGGTAATGACTGCAATAAACACAGCAAATGAAAAAAAAAAAAGAAAAAGCACTTTAAAAAACAACGATCGTTGGGGGCAGACGGTGTGCTGGAGAGGTCCCACAATTTTTTTTTTTTTGAGTGAGTTAGTAAAGGAGGAAATGCTATCTACTTCGTCCATTCAATTGTGAAGGAAAAATGATTAGGAGAAGAGACAGTAGTCCGTATAGGGGAAAATGCCTTCACAATCGGTGAATTTCGAGTACAAAGACAAAGAAAAACACGCGGACAGAAAACATAGTTTCATACAAAACAAAATCCATAAAGATGTGTTTCAAATACCGGAATTGTCACGAGATAAACAGTTCTGTGGGAACAGTGGGGAGTTTTAGTCATTAATAACGTTATCAGCAGCATTAAAACGAAGAAAAAAGAGGAAACAACCAGATCTATATAACTCCCCAGTGAAATCAACAAGAAATATTACACAAATATTCCTTTTTGGAGAGCTCCCACGGTTATGTGAGCAAATTCTGGACTATTACAGGTCTGAATCTGATGTCAAAATAAGTCCAGAGAGGAGTCGAAGCCGGGGTTAGTCGGTAACGTAGCAAGTGGCCCCTCATTGTTAGCGCGATAAAAACAGCCAACCCTCATTCCGTCCCTCGCAGGTGGGATAGTCGGAATTATCGGGCTAAAATCCGATGGGTGCCGGGTTTTACGGTTTTATTTCTAATGTTTTAAAGACATTTCTAGACAAAATTCAGATCTGTCTTTGAGTGAGCATATGAAATGGACAATTTACTATCGATAGGGCCAATAAAATGTTTTTTGATATTTTGTGGGTTAGACGGTTTTATCACCAGGCCGACGAAATGGCAAATTTGCATAGGCATACACGGCATCAGTGACTAGTGGATAGGCTATGTGGCCATCAAGACCCGATGTTATGTCCTTGAGAAAGGCATTTTACATGAATTTTCCTCATTTCAATCGGGTGAGAATGGATATCCAGTCATAGACAGCGAAAGATCTTGTAAGTTTATAATTGTTTGAGTGCTTAATCAGCTGTTTGCACTGTATGCTTCCCAGGAAGCTGATAATGTTTTTGAGTGTTCTCAGATCTGGGGTAATAATATAGGCTAAAGCACAAAGAGCTTGCTGCCGAGCAGGGATATGTACTATAAAAATGCTTTTTATTACTATCATTATTCTACAAGCTACTCAGATGCTCTACCTCTTTCTCTGCTCTGCCAACTTTTCTTCTTCCTCCTGAATCATCCTCCTCCTCCTCTCCTCCGCCTCCATGAGCAACTGCTGCTGGCGGTACCACTGCTCCTCCTCTTGCTGTTTCTGGATGGTTTCCTTCTGCACATCCAACGTCACACGCCTGGTGAAGAGAATTATGATTATGTTTAATGCTGGGTTACCCATCCATTAGAATACCATTTAGTAATCTTCAAAAACTAAATTATGTAATCGCGTTAAAAACCCGGATACTTTACAAGCTGTTTATCTACTTCTGAAGAGACAATGAAACACTAAACACACATCTAATATAGGCGAAACATCTCTGCAAAATTCGCCCAAAAAAAATATATCAGAACGACCTGATCTAAAAACTACTATCTATGGAAGGATAAGGTTAATCATATTTTAAAGGTACATTAAAGCACAGAAAAATACATGAACATGTCTTACAAAATACAGTTATTAAAAGCTCAGATCTAGTTATAGAACAGGTGAATGTAACAATGCCCCTTTTTCACAGTTTGCTTCATAATTTTACACGGAAAAATCAAGGTTAATACTCTCATGCACAGTAGGGTACATTCAAGTTATGTTTCATTGGCAATTTAATAATAATAATAATAAATGACATTTATATAGCGTTCAACTCCGATTAAAGTACACAGGCTCTGAGCGCAATTTAGGAGGAATCGAGTGAACAACTTTTCACAAAAAGACTGATCCAATTTCAAAGAGCCATGAAAACTCCCTGGAGAAAATCTAAAGTAGTTTTCACTTGGATCAAATTAAAGACCTCAACATTTGTCACAAATGTAATCCAAGCAAAAAAATATACATACTGTTAATGCATAAAATAAGGAACAGCATTACACGTTCATGGTGTGAAAAAAATAATTAAAAATCTTTCTCATCATATGACTTATAAAAAATATACAAATAACATTACACAATAATGAACATTTAGAGCGGCAAAAAATCAAAATAAACAAACAAAAATAATAAAGAGAAAGGGAAAAAAGTGATCAGAAGAAAGTAACAACAACAAAAAGATAAATGTTCTTACTTTTGTCTGAGGTAGTCAAGCTCTTCTTGTCGGATTCTCTCTCGTTCTTGAACCTGCATATGACGGACAAACATAAGCGGCCCAGTTAACTCAAAGCTTGTAAGCCACGCCCTCAGACACGACAGAAATATCACCACTGGCACTGATAACAACATTTTGCTCATTTTCTCAAATAAAATTTCTTTTTAAACACATTTATACACTTTGTACAAAGAATGTGTCACTCACTGAGAACAAAACCAGATATACACTTACATAAACAGTAGTGCATTCAAATACAAGTTAAAATTATTCTCAGACTGAGCTCTCAAATTGATTTTTTCCACTTGAAATTAATGGGAACATTTCTCATCAGCCCCAGGCCCCTAAAAATCACCTTCATTTTCCGAAACTCACACCACCAGCATTTCTGAAGACACTTTTTTTTCAGTATCTCAAAGAACAGAGAACCATCTTGAAGTACACAACCTTTGCTTGAACACTGTCAACCTGCTCACCTGATAGTCAACAATAAATTTGGGATACTTGTTGAAGACAGGGTAGTTGCCCCTGGTGAGGGGGATAAACTCATCCAGTTTGTTCTTCGGGTGAAGATCATCTGGTGTCGACTCCATGAGCCTGTATGTCTCCTTCAACACCTGACGTACGTTCATGGCGTTACGGTGATGGAAGAAAAACTGAAAAAGAAAATAACCTGTTGCACAGCATATCCGTTCAAGAAAGACAAAATGAAAAGATATAGAAAATCCTTTTCCTCAAAGAAATGTAAATGTAGTAACTTTTATCAAAAGAAACCATAATCACTCTCATGATAATTCTTTGTATATATCCTCTGCTTCGAGAGAGACACTGCCATACACCATTTTGAAAAGTAATGTATGATAGTCTTACACTGAGCAGTCAATGTGTCGATAAACATTAAGTGCCTGGTGTGTGTGTGTGCCTGTTACTCAAGAAAATGGGAGCAATATTAAGAAATGCTGTACACTTCGGAAACCCACATTGCAAGTGTTTTTGCCACCTGTACATTGCTACTGAAATGCGTTCACTGTCATCAAGCCAACAGGCCAAAAACTCTTCATTAATTCGTATTTGCATGGGTATAGAACCGTTTTCAACACTGCAGGATAAGAAAAGAGGTGAGATGACTGAATTTAACGTACTTTTTTTTGGGGGGAGGGGATTGTTTTGGTAACTGTTTTATGGCACTCCCAACTGCATAAGGTCATATGAGAGCACAGGACACATTAAGAATTTTCAGTTTAGTCAGAATTAATTTTGACTTTTGCCTGTATAGCAGCCGAAGCCTACACTTATCAATTTTAGGACTACCGAGGGATATTTAACGTGCAAAACTTTCATACAGGATCTCCAAGATTTTTTGCACTTATCTAAAAAGGCTAGGTGTTAGACCTCATCTACCCTAAGATCAGGGGCGTGGCTAAAAGACAGAAGTATGAAAAAAACAGGAGTAGCAGTAGAAAGAGTCAGAAGCTCAGAGGAGGCTGGAAGGGGGGAGGCAGAAAGTGAGGATGAAAGCAGATGACAGAACATGAATAGAGAGCAGGAAAGGGCAAAATTTTAGAGAAGACAATTTTCCGTCGCTGTCAGGTTTCGAACTCGGGACCTATTGAACGAGGGGCAAACACTACCTCTGCAGTATGAGAGCCCCCAATTTTTACACTGTCAAAGTAAGATGTAGGAGAACTCCCAACACAATCATAGTTCATTGGAAAAGGAAAAATTAAGTAAAAATAAACCACAGTCAGTCACACAACAGCCCAACACGATACCGAATATCTACCAGCCTGCCCAACCTAAGTCAACTCAAAGAGGAATATGCAAGAGTCACCTTGAAGTCCTCCAGCTCAGTACACTTCAGGAGCGGCCCTCGGGCAGAGATGGCATAGGCCACCACAGCTACCAGCAGGAAGGATGGGTGGTTGCTCAGCACATTATCCCACAGCATCAGCCACTCGTCCTGGGTCAACACCTCAGAGAAAACCGTCTCCAGGAGAGGCCATGCATATATCTGAACACAAAACATAGGGAAAATAACGTCCATTTTCTTTTCTTTTTTTTGGGGGGGGGGGAGGGTTCCTAACTTATCTAAAGACACTAGTAATTAATTTCCGAGATATAGATTTTGCCTGGGTTTATTTGTGTGAGAAGGGAGCATTCCATCAACAACAAAAAACATTTACAAGGTGCATAGGTGCGTTTTCTATCCATTGATTCATCGATAAAGTTCAGTGAAAATTTGGCATAGTATAGTGCTTATAGTCTTCTAGGGATGAGGTGCTATATAAAATCATATAATTACTATTATTATTATCATTAACATTATTACTATTATTATCACTGGACAATCACAAAAGACAGAGAAAATAAAATAGAAGCAACAGAAAAGTGGTTTCTTAGGAGACCGCTAAGAGTATCATGGAAGGAAAAGAAATCAAATGAGGTAGCGCTTGATGAAGCCCACGTGGGACGCTCAAGGTTAAAAACAATCAGGAAACGACAATCGCAGTTTTTGGGACACATAAATAGACATAAGGGTCTTGAACATCTAGCTCTCACTGGCAAAATTGAGGGCAAGCGAGGCAGGGGTAGGCCCAGAACAACATACTTGGGGAACCTAAACAAAATGGTAACAGGGAAAGATCAGGGAAACATAGCTTTTTGAGAGCATCCAAGCAAAGGAAAGAATGGAGAACCATGATCGCCGATGTCTGTCGCAGATCTGACACTGGATGATGATTATCACCATTGTCATTATTATCATTGTTATTATTATGATTATCATTATCATTAAAACCATTTGATTCCCTCACCTGTGAAGTGACCCCCTGTTGGACCAGGTGTTGCAACAGGTACCTGTCGTGGTAAGCCAGCATGTTCTCAATCATACCCAGGACGTTGATGGGTGGATTGGGGAAATACTCAAACCAGTGCTGACCCCAGTTCACTGCATGAAAAATATGTTGTAGTCATGACAAAGATGACAAAGACAGTCATTCAGGACAGCAGTAAGGATAAGAATAATAACAGTTACAAAATTAATCGTAATAATAATTATCATTACAGTTTTTTTAGCTCGAATAAAGCCAAGCACATTGGCACGTTAACAGCCATTTACTGCGGAAAATCATTAAATTAATAATAATTATTACAGTTTTTTAGTTAATCTTAGACACACTGACACAATAAACAGCCACTTAGTGCTGAGAAAAAGCAAAAAAGACAGAAAGAACAAGGGGCAAATAACAATAAGAAATAACAATAATAACAACAATAATAAATGACAGTGGGACAGAAGAAAAGAAGGTCAACAAATTATCAGTGTTACAAGACAATATTCACAATGATATTCATGCAACCTATGCAACATCAAAGTAGCCCCAAACTAGATCAACCAATGAGTCTGGAATTCTTGTCACTATGAACAGAGATATGGAAGGCAGTCTCTTGGTTTTTCATGCTGATGTCCAAAGAAGCTTCTTCTCAAGTTCAAAATGAAACTGTCCGGCTTTAATAAACATGGTAAATTATGACCCCTATTGAAAGCAGAGCCCATGTTATTTTCACATGTTCACAATTATTCGTTCAATTATTTTGACATAGTCAAGTCCGTAATAAAAAATAAAGACGAGAAATATGGTGTGACGTAATGCCAACTTATTTGATTTAAAGATAATACCAAGGCTTCTGCAAGGCTCTCATCCACAAAGCTGTCTAAACCTCCTCAACCCTGGCAGACAAATCAACTATAAGTCACTGATGGAGACCTTAAGATGGACCTTACTGAGGTATGCAGAGTGATGGATAGAATCTGTTACTGAAAACTCCAGTTCAGGAATCAAGTAATCAAGTGTGATGGATAGGATCCGTAACTGAAAACTCCAGTTCAAAAATCGAGTAATCAAGAGTGATGGATAGAATCCACAACTGAAAACTAAAGTTCAGGAATCAAGTAATCAAGTACAGTCTAAGCTATCAAACCAAGAGAAGGAAGATGTGGACTAGGGGGATTTGCAGCACCCACCTAGCACCGTCGTAATCAGCTCAAAGCACACAAGGTGGTTGTTCTGAAACAGCTTCACAAAGGGGAAGGCAAATGATGGCAGATACTGGGTCTCTCCAAATATGGGTGACCAGTGAGCCATTGCAGACAGGATCCTGTAGAGCAGATTGAAAGTGATATACTTAAAGTAAGTGGCTCTGAGAAAAAAAAACATTAGCAGATACAGAAGACAGATCGTTTTGAAGGGTCTTCGTCAGGAGACCCAAAACTTCATCTCAATCTCTAACAAAGTTTTTTGTGAAAAACCATTTTGAAACCTTACTTAAAAAGAATTTTGCATGAATACTATTCTAAATTATCTTTTTTACTAATTATTTTGAGGACAAAGGTTAAATTTTGTTCTGTTAAATGTACTAGTGAATTTGTACTTGTTATTTGATCAGCACTCAAATCATGCAGGATTTTTCTTTTTTATCCTTTCTTCAATTCCTTTCTATATATCACCAAAAGATGAAGTCATTCAGAAGTTGTACAATAGTTACCTCTGTAAAACTCGAAGGAGTTTCCGACTTTTAATTGGATAAATTTCATGAAGCTTGGAATACGCAGGATGAGCCCCCTTGTCCACCAATGCCGCATAGGCTGTGAAGTTTTCAGGTAACTCCAGGATCTTTCTCCAAATAAACATTCTGCAGAGAAAGTTTTGAATAAAGAGAAGTGCATCAACACAATAACGCCTATTTAGGTGCACGGAAAAGCAAGAAAGATAGGTACGGCAAAAGAAAAGAAGTAGGACCTACCTACAAGTAGCAGCTTCCAATCATTCAATCATTCACAGTGAAAAATAAATCCTGTTTTGATTCAAAGTTATCACTAGTAATTGTACATGACAATTGACCCCCCCCCCCCCCCCCCAAATCTCCCTAATTTACATCATTCTTGAGTCTGGCTGCGTGCGGCATGCGTGACGCTGCCTGTCAGGGCCAGTTTCTACTGCAGGCAATACATCATAGCAAAAAGGTGGATAAATATTTTCAAAAAAGCATCTCTGTAACGAGAATCAAATTCAATGATTTATTAATAGCAATATACATGAAAGACAACCTGACATAGGCTAACATGTTAAAGTTATACATACTTGTGCTCAAAATTCGAGTTAATTAAGTTTCAGATGTTCTTGGCTATGGAAGATGTTTTCATGAGATCCAATCTAATATTCTATGTATGCACCCCTCCAGTTTAAAAAAAATCTAGAGACCTGTTTCATATAAAACAAAATCTTTTACTAAGGTATATCCTTGATAATGTATGAATGGAAAAAAAAATAACGTCAAAGCCTTTGCACCTTAAAACTTAAAGATACAAAACAAAAGAAAACCAGAAAAAAAGCATTCACACAAACTGATTCAGAAATAGCAGATCACATACAGAAGTCAAGAATAATGATTTTGAAAAAAACAAAATAGATACATTGAGTACTCACCTATACTTAGCTGGGTATTCACCATAACCTTTGAGGATTGACATCAGCTTTTCTTTGTTCAAACCACCAAGCTCTGAATTCTGAAAAAGAAAACCAATTGACAGGAAACTTTAATTCACTTGAGCCTGAGCTATTTTTCACCCAACAACCACTGCAGCCCAACAGTTTATGGAGGTATATTAAATCGTTAACCACAAAAAGATCGTGAAAGCTATCATAATTTTTTTAAGGCAACAAGCGGAGGAAAGAAATGCTCTCGCAGAAAAAGAAAACTGCATCTGATTTGTCCAAATAGTTTTTATTTTAGCAATATTTTGAAATGGCAATGTCTAGGGGTTACGCATTTTCCCCCCGCCAAATGTGGAATAAAAATTATCTATCGTAATACAGGGGTGACTTAGTTCATGACAGCTAAAAAAGTATCGCTCATAACTTCATCAAATTTTTAATGAAACGAAACAAGTGGGTCATAGCTTGTAACAGAAAAAAACCCAGGCGATAACGATCTATAAAGCGCATCCCGTAAATACACGGGATTCGCCCACCGGGCTTCCCATAAATACACGAGAATAGGCTCAAGTATTTTAAAAAGTCAGTCAGTTTCAATTTGCTTAAATAAAACAAAGCGTTACAATTTTTTTTCAGAGACACATGAAAATATTATCCCTTACTGCTTAAAAATAAAAATATTTGGTTACAAAATGGACTGTAACCAGTAAGTTTATCCCTTTGCGGTCACACGGCCAGCAGTACAAAATACCCTATCTGGTCACCCAGCCAGAGGAGTGACTGCAATGGACTTCTCAGCCTGGCGCACTGGCGCAGAACAGTGCCAGGTGACTAGAACAGACAATTTTCACCTGCGCATTATTGTGGCACACGACCGCAAAGTGTTATACAGCTATGAATTAGTATTTTCCTTGTGATCACACTGATCATAAATCAACAATTCAAAGTTTCGAACAATTTTCTGTTCTTAAATTAAAGGCATTCTGTCACGAAATCATTCCATATGTAAAACTTCACCTACCTCTTTATCTCCCTCCAAATCACTCATGTCCTCTGAGGCGTTCTTAGACGAGCGTTTCGCATCAAAGTTTTTAGAGGATGTCTGTGTCAGTTTGGCGCGCCGCATGCTACTCTCTGTGCTAAGGGTGTCTGAAAGCGTGTTGCCCGTGACAACTTTCATCAGTGGAGGAGGCGGCTGAGGAGGACAACAAAGGATAAAGGAGTAGGGGAGGGGAGGGGAGGTTATTATTTATAAATGAACTTTCTTTGCCAAGCACATGGCCTAGTAATGAAAGTAAAGAAAGAAGAGAGGATAAAAGAAACAAAGAAACAAAAAACAAGCAAACAAACAAACAAACAAGGAATGAAAAAATAACGAAATATGTCAACTTGAAAAAAGACGGCTGGAACGCAACAATATGCAAGAAAATAACAAAGCTGGTACCAAATAAGTACATATCCATAAAAACTAGGAGGAGGAGGAGGAGAAGGAGGAGGAGGAAGGAGGAGGAGAAGGAGGAGGAGGACGACGAAGGAGAAGGAAAAGGAGGAGGAGGAGGAGGAGGAAGGAGAAGGAGAAAAACAGCAACAACAACAGCAACAACAACAACAACAACAACAACAACAACAACAACAAAAATAACAAGTGTTAATGATAATGTACAACATTAAATAAAAAATAATAATATTGTGTCCAGCCACCTTGTTGTAGTCAGCTGACAGAGCTTGTACACTGTACACATGCATATTCCCGTCCTCCATCAGAGCAATGATATAACGTCCTCCAGGACCAACAGCGACAGATCTGATTCGTCTGTCTACAGTACCAATGTCAAAGAGCAGCCGACACGAGTCCGTATTGATGAACCTCATGATTCCATCCTGAGACAGCACTCCGATAATCTGGTGGGGAGGGGAGAGGAAGAAGCACAATGCAGATCTTATCAATAAAGAGCATTCACAAAACAGTTGCTTCTGAACCCAAAAATGACATAAGAAATATAACAAAGAACGTTTCAGGCACACAGTTCACAAAGCTTCTTCAACAGACATATGCTAAACGACTGTGACCACAGAAATTACAATGCGGAGCACATATCTTTCTCCACAAAAAGCAAGACATCTGGGGCCTTGAAATGGGCAAATGTTTAACAGTAAAGTCAATTTTTAAAAATAAAAATAACATTTGATTTAATATGCGTTCTTTTCTAGGAAAAAAGGGAATGAAAAAGAAGGCATTCATTTCCAACAAGATGATTTTAGAACTCATTTTCGATCAATCTGTGATCACTACATTAGGAACCACATCTAGAAATGGAATCGGCTATGTTTGATGCTTAGAGCTTCAGGCAAGTGGTAGTAAACGTGTAAATACACTCTGTTCATTGGGACTGCTTTGGTAAAAATACTGTCCTTATACAATCATACCTAAAAAAAAAGGGAAGAAGAAAATAATACTGCATATATGTATGTAAACATATCCCCATAAACGGACAGATGAATAATAGAAGAACAGAGGGGAAAATGGACTGACAGGAGGGACAAGACTGATGGATGGAAGGACAGAGGGACTGATAACAGACAGATGAAAGGACAGACAGACTATGATAGATGGACAGACAATTGTATGGAAGGACAGAGGGACATTTAGATGGATAGTTGAAAAGGATAGACAGAAAGAAGCCCCCCCCCCCCCAAAACACACACACATAAACGTATACACAGACACACAGAAACAAATAAAACTATACATACGAAATACAAAATTAATACAGCATAATGGCATAAATTTTTAAAAATCAGGAAACAGAACCATACCTGATCTGCCCCACTCTGAAACTTGTCTTGCAGGAAATGCAATTGTCTGATGGCCACAACTTTGCTTGGCATCTCAATTACACGGATCAGACGTCGGGTATCGAGCGACCACAAGTGGAGAAATCGTGACCTTCCACCTGCCACAAGATAGCGTCCATCTCTGCCGTGACAAAATTGTGCAAAGTTGATTTTTTATACTTATATTAACTTGGGCAGGTCGGGGAATATATGAAGGGCTTTGAGACAAACAGCTTTCTATTCAAAGAGGTCACATTTCAAAATCTAAACACCATGTATTCTTGCTTTTCCAGTGCCAGCACTAGGTATTCTTCTACTGAAATCTAAAAATAACATTGAAAAGCACTGACACGAAACAAAGTACGAGCACGATGCATTGTTCAACAGAATTCTAGAAACAATTTTGAAACGCACAAAATCGAAACAAATAAAAAAACCTGCGTCTAACCACTCACCTTGAAGCAGCAAATGCTCGGTACTGTGGAGGCTTCCCCGGAGGCACAGGCAGCTGGTACTTGCAGGTCATAGAGGTCAAGTCCCAGGCGAAAACAGTGTCATCGCGGAAACATGTCATAATAGTATCACTGTTGGGCAGGAAAAATGCCTGTGGACATACAAATATAAGAAATTCATTGCGTAAAAGAATTTCACACTCACTGGTTAGAGTTTTAAAATTCTGTATTACTGAGGTTGTATGTTACATCAGATGTTAACATCATTCAGTATTGTACAACACTGGGTAAACTTCAGAAAAATATGTTCAATAAAACCTTATTTGTTTTTGGATGTTCTAACTCTAAGAAGAAAATGTTATATGTTCTGGACCATAAAAACATACATACGGAAAGAAAAACTACAAATCTAAATCACATACTGGCATACAAGGATTATTGACCTCAATCCTTTCACTGGGTAATTGAAGCAAAGACTGTTGGGCTTGTTTGGGATATTTTTTAGCATCCTTTTGTTTTGCACCTGGTAAAGTCTGAAGAAAAAAAAAAGAAGTACCTTTTTCTTCACTTGCAAAGTTTTGAAAGCAAAAGCATCTGTTTCGCAAATAGTAAAAGTTTTTCAAACCAGCTTAAAGCCCATCTACCTGCAGAAGACCGACATCCTCCTTGATGTTGAGCTTGTGTTTTTTCTGGAAGGTGTCCAGGTCCCAGAGATGTGTGGTCTCAGCTGAGGTGGTCACGGCGTACCGTCCATTCATGTGGACAGAGATACTGTGAATGGCTGACTCGTGGCCCTTCATCCACGCCACTAGCTCTTGTTTGTCTGTGGATACAAACAGTGGTCGTTAGTGATCTTGTTGTTGCTGTAGATGTTGAGGGTAGTGTTGGGCGGTACAGGGGAAACCCAGTGTCGACACTTTCTCGGTACTGGGTGCCGAGAACCGCCAGTACCGGCACCAGCAACGGTACTGGGAGTGACACCAGTAGGTGACGTCACAGACTTCGCGTCTTCCTCTCACCCCATCACACCACGATCAGCGCCGCCCGCATCCCCCCCCCCCCCCACACATCAGAGTTCGAGAGGCGAACTGTGAAAAAGAATACCTTTGAAGTTTGCCGCCGCGTGGGATAAGACTCTGCATGCAGAATTTTTAAAATAATTATTACCACTAAAAATTTATTTCATTTTCGGAATCAGCGTATCAAAATAAACAAGGTGGCTCGTGTGGAACCTGATTTGATGCCATATTTAAATTTAAGCAAATGTTTCGTTTTTGATTGTCAGTTTTGAATCTGAAGTCATGCATCAAGGTCACCAGCTGCGTTGTGTGCATCTGACGGCACAGCTGCTAGGCCAAGGCCTAGGCCTACACACAGCACACTTCCCGTGGCCCGGTTAAAAAATCATTGGTGTCGGCCAAGGCTATACGTTTCTTACTCTCTAGAGAAGGTGTTGGCTCCTTCCCAGAGCCAGTACTCGTGGCCAGGGGCCGGGACTGACACCTCCTTCGGTAAAACCGGGAGTTCCGATACTGGGTACCGGTACCTGTCCATCCCTAGTTGAGGGTGTCTTGTACATGTCAAAGTTGTTGACATTGGTGTTGTTGTTACTATTGATGATGATGTTGCTATTGTTGATATTATTGAAACTGTATGTTGGCTTTGTTGATGACATTGTTGTTGTTGTTTTGTTGTTGCTGGTGCTGTTATTGTTAAAACCAACAGCTACTTTCTCATTGCCAGTGGCAAATGCCATGTCATAGAAGGTGAATTTTTTGTTTAAGCTTGTGATGTCCAAGCAGGGAAAGGAGGCTGAAAGCATGTCTAGCATTGTAATAGAATTACAAGCTACAACAACAATGTGAACTCAAAGAAAATTTAACTTAAGAGAACAAGAAAGAGGAAATGAGCAATCTAGGTGAGGGTTTGGCATTTTTAAAGAAGTTCCCTTTTGAGACCAAATGCATGAAAGAGAAAGAAGATAATGTCAAAGGCAACACTTCAAAAGACCACGATTTAGCAATAGTAGATCAAAATATTATAGTAACAGTCGTAGTTGATGCAGCTGTTAATAAGCTTAGGTTTGACCAACTTGAGGATTTCCAGAAGAAACTGTTCAGAAGTCCGCCAAAGCTGACCTCAGAGTTTACAAATAAAAGAAAGGTCGTGTTTGTATGGAAAGCAAGCCAAGAGACCAGTACTTTTAACATTTCTTACCCGTGTCGAAACATTTCAGCGAGTAGTCACCGAGCCCAACCAAAAACTCTGACTTGTGGTGAAGAGTGAAGGCGAATGCTGTGCTTGGCTGGCCAGCCTTCTGAACAAGATTAAACCTGAAACAAACAACAAGTAGGTTGATTGGAAAAAAACATTAAATGAACTCCAATACAAGACATCTTCTATTTCTGTGGCATTGTCGTAAACTCAGGCGCTCGTCAAATTAATTTAATTTTAAAAATCGTCATTCTTTCTATAATTTTGCAATTTTTACCAAATTTTGATTTTGGCTCAACACCTTTTCCATTTAAAAACACATTTCTGTGTTGATGTTACAAACACAAACCTTGGCCTTGATCAAAGGAACCCAAAAATGTACATTTTAATTTGAAATTTCCAAGGACAATCAGGACTTTGGCAACCATTTTCTTGTTAATGTTACCCCTGACCCTCCCCACCCCCCCCACTCCCACCCCCCTTTCGGAATTAACTCTCATCATGTCTTATGCACAAAACAGTAAAGAGCCTGGTTATTACTACACCCCAATAGAAAGGTAATTTTTTTCTAACCTGTTCCTTGAGAGATCAAAGTGGTAGATGTGACCCTGGTGATCTCCAGCAAGAAAACAGTCTCCTGTGACGTTAAAACTGGCATGTAGGAACCGTACATTTCGACAGGGTCCAGAAAAAGGTCCAGCGACGCTGTGCGTCACTTTAATCATCAATCTGTCAAAGAATTGTACAAATGATACATTTTAAAAAAGTTAGATTTTTAAAACATAAAAGAACACAAGCTTTGTTGAAATAAAAATGGAGCACTTCATATTATTCACAGCACAAAAGAAAGACTTGAAAATAAAGTCACAGTGCTATATTATATTTTACAAGACCACAGATTGGAAAAAAATCTGACAGGCTGCTGCACACTATTCTAACTTCATTTATATCATAACCAGGTAACTTTAACACTTTGCAGGCACACAGCCAGCAGAACAAAATACCCCATCTGGTCACTCAGCCAGGAGAGTGACAGCAGGAACGGAAAATTTTCACTGTCACGTTATTGCGTCAAGAGACTGCAAAATAAGCTTGATCACCCCCAACACAGCGACACAGCCTTGGGTATTTTATACCTCTGTCTCGCTCAAACAACAATCGTTTTTTGCAAATTGCCATCATGTCATGATTTTCAGCATCAGCCATCCTTTAGATCTATGCATGTAGGCCTACTCATTTTATTCACATTTATCAGATTCAAGTAATAGTACTTTTAAAAAGGCAGGGGTTCGGGTAGGAATAGAATAAGGATCACCCCCCCCCAAAAAAAAAAAAAACTACCCTAATTTACCTTATTACCCAAATTCAGCAAAGTGTAAATGAATAAATAATAACATTAAATGTATGTAGGCGAAAGACTGCTTTCTCAGACTAGACTGAAACACCAAGTACAGTGGTACCTCTGCTGACGTGTTCAATGAAAATAGATCTAAATTTTAATTACTACTAGAGCTCTAATTCTAATTACAATCTAACTTGGCCTAGCAGGCTACAACATAAAAATTTCTGACCTTCTCTTCTATGATGTGCGGAAAAAGCACACATAATAAATGCAATAGGGGGAGTCAAAGTAAGCTAATGGACATTAGTCTTGGTCTCGAGTAGCCCTAACTGATCGTCAACCTCCTCTTCGTCCTGGCTTCCAAAGCTTCGTTACAATTACATCTGTTCTCATTCATGACATAATAAAAGAATTAAAATTAGAACTAAGAGATTATTACATTACAGTGGAACTCAGATTCAATGAGAACTTGGACTCAACGAAAGGAGATGGATACCTCATTTTTTTTCTTCTTTAAAATCAATAAATAACTCGGATTCAACGAACACTTAAATCAGTAACCTCAAATTCAACAAGGTTGCTTCCAAGGTGAACAGCCCCCGCGACGTGACTACGCTCATTTTTCTTCCACAACAAACTTTATTCCTGTAAACCATCAATTGCACTTGCATCATGAACCATAATCCATATCGGCTTAGAAAGCCAATTGCATGCGACCAATCAGCGGATTTCTTTCATACCAACACATGTGTTGTTGGCACTCGCACAAATCTACTCTAGAATGTGTCAGGGTCATATCGGGGGGGGGGCTGCACACGTGACTGTGTGTGCGTGTCGGGGGGGGGCACCAGCAGTCCAGGTGTGGAATGTCGCTGATACAAAAATGCGTCAGTCAGTCTTTTTTTCCCCCCCGGCAACTGATCATTATAACAACAATTAGCTAGTCTTGACGTAGATCTACATAAAATGAATTGGGCTCTCTCTCTCTCTCCTCATTTCATACCCCTACTTTCGCCATCCCCAACCCCTCCCCCACTCACACACACCACTGTAAAAATATATAATATGAAAGATCTAAAATATGGTAGTGTCCAGAAACAATATTATGAATAATGTATGATGGAAGTAACTGAGATTAATAGAAACTGACTTGATCTGCACAGAAAAAGAAACTTTATATGCTAGAAAACAAACAGAAAGTGAGAAGCAATAAACTGCTGGTCCTGCCTCCAGTACCTTAAAACCAAAGACTCTTACTTTCTATACCCCCACACAAAA
This sequence comes from Aplysia californica, assembly GCF_000002075.1. NCBI lineage: Eukaryota > Metazoa > Mollusca > Gastropoda > Aplysiida > Aplysiidae > Aplysia > Aplysia californica. Next base: position 295,897 of record NW_004798028.1, on the reverse strand, counting down.
TATTGACATGCACTTGACCCGTAAATATACGTACTAAAAACTTTCCTGTACGCTAACAAAAAGTCAATTGATACTGTACCAGTGACGCTGTCTCATGCAGATCAAGTCTACAATCAGATACTATATTATAAAGCTGGACAAAGTTAGCACACAACAGTTTCCAATCATATTATTTATATATAATCAAACGTTCTTCATCGCACTTCTCAGTTCTCAGAACACTGGTAACAAAGTGGGGAAGTGTGTCAAATACTAATTATAGAACTTGGAGTCTAGCTGGGGTGACAGTGGAAAAGGGGAGGGAAGGGATGGGGTAGACCTATTGTTTTCGGACCAGACTCAGACAGCCGAGTGCCTGTCGCTCCTCGTTATAATTCTCCTTATATGATCTTTTACTAGACGATTCCTCTTTTCGACAGCAAGACTCATATGGGCCAGGAAAGTCATACATGATGTATTGCTGATAAAATAATACATGTGTCTGTGCTGCTCAAGACCCTCTCATTCTTAATTTTGTAAGCAGCACAGAGGCCAATTTGGCAATAAAAGGGATGCTCTATTAGCTCTGAGGGCAGTCGATGGATTTGCGAAGCAGACTGACGTCATCGCTGAGCCCGCCGTGTTCGGTTTGTCCTCTACGAAGTTCCGCGATGTGACGAGAGACGATTTAAAGTTACGAGCCGGCGCGATTATATATTATAAACAAATGTGAAGGAATCGGAATGAGGCTCTGTCGCGACAAAACAGCAGTGAATCCCACTTGTCTATGGGAGCACCTTCAAATCGGTAAGATGCTTTTTAAATGTTGATATATGTTTGTTTGGATTTACTTAAAACTGAATGAAAATCATCATCAGCAATAAATCTCTTGTCAACAGTCCAGCTGACAAAAATTTGACTGGCACTAGTGGCACCGCCGGTCTTGCCCAGTTAACAAATCGCCCCGGTCCACAGATCTATTCAAGTTTAAAATACATTCACTGTCCGTAAGGCACCAATTTTTGGTTTCGTCTCAAATACAAATACTTAAGTTTTAAGGTGTATTATAAACTAAAAATGTTTTTTTACAATTCAGTAGGCCTATTTTTTGCTGTTTGCCAGTCTAGCCATCATTAAGTAGCTTACGTCTAGCCCAGCTGTCTAGCCGTCATTAAGTATGGCTAGCCTCTTCCTTTTTGACCCTAGAGATCAGGGCTGAGGTTGGCGGGCAAGACGTGGGGGGGGGGGGGGAGGGCTGATGCTCCACAGCATCATGTTCGTTACTGTTCATGTCCGAATAGTCACAGTCAGGGTTGTCAGTTTGGAGCCAAATCCCAGAAATTTGGCTCTTTTGGATCGTGTCTGGCCCAGAGAATTTCATTTGGCTCTCTAGCTCTTTTTCGGCTCCAAACTCCAAATGTTCAAGAAGAAAGGGAAAGAAGAGGCAAGAAAAAAAGAAAAAGAAAGAATAATTTAAAAGAAAAAAAATGAAAGTGAAGAAAAGGGCTTGGATTGCTTAATTATTAAACTAGTTTTATTAACACGCTTTTAACGCCCTCGCCCATTTGGTCTGAATAATTTACAACCCTTCTACTGTCGTGCAAGAGGATTTACTGCCTCGTGCTTGCGCCTCGTTACGTTTGCACACGCTCTCTGTTCATTGAACCATAATGATTTATTGTGTGCAGGCAGAGGGTGAGAGGCCTGCCATCGGTGTGTAAACAACGAATAGTCCGGCTGGCAGCCGGTCCCAAATCCCGCTCAGTAGTGTCGGTAGGTAGTGAGCCTTTTTTTTAGAAGAGAGGCGAAACATCTTTTTACAGTACTGAGCTTTTGCCAAAAGGTGGGGGTGTTTGCTTAAGGACTTTTTAAATCAACCACTACTCATGGTAAAATATGTTTTCTTCTGAAAACTTTATGCATATGGCAAGGAAATAAGTTGGTCAAGCTGCATGAGCAAGTAGATTGATGTGTGCATCTTATATCTCTACATAGAAAGATAATAGTACTAAAAATAGGGCATTTTTTACTCATCCTGAGTGCACACGTAATTGTATGTTAAATACAGAATATTGTTAATCTTAAACTATCAAACAGAAGTGCATTCAAACATTGAAAATAGTTTGTATACACCATCATAACAGCGCGTGTCCGTTAAAAGGGTTTTATTTTTTTATATTAATGATGTTATTGCTGAGTAAAATTTATAAGTTCGTTCATAACTCGTGTCATAATTACATCATCAGACTTTCCAAGGTCTAGAAAACCCAAATCATTAAACATATCATCCCGGGGAATGACCGGTATTAAACATTGGTTTGACATTGATCTATCAGAAGGGTAATTTTCCGCTCCATCGCAGGGTTTTGCTTAAATATGACTTTGATTGAGATAATCCAGGTTTGTCATAATGATGTTATGAACAAACACTTTATGATATTTCTGCAAAATATCATGTGAGGGACTTCCCACTGTTTCACAACATCCTTTTACATGGTGGGATGAACATGGAAGAGTATCGTGCTGATGACTCAAAAGAGAAGCGAAGAAGAGGCAAAAATATGCTTGTCATAATGGATTGTCATCATGTTATGAACGTGACAGTGTGTCATAATGGTTATGAACGAAACCTTATTCCATGTAATTTACAGTTGTTTTGGGATGTATTTTTAATTTTAACCCAACTTGAGGATGTATTAGACCTTGCTTACATTCTGATATTTTGATTTTTATCATAAGTGTATGGGTCTGGATTTTAATTAGTATTTTACTTTTGTAGTAATGGTTATGAACGAACTTCATATTGTACTCTGCGGGCTTTCCAGAGTTGATAAACATTAAAAACATGAACACAGATACATATTATGAGGAAACTTTCATTTAATATGAAATTTTAAAGTAAATGACAGGTCAAAATATTAATTTTTAGGTCAAAACTGAAGTTTGTCATAATAGTTATGAACGAACAATTAAAGGTATTCTAAGGGTTTTTCAGTGATTAAACTTTGAATTCTTCCAACATATAACCTTATTTTGAGGAGAATCTCATAAATTAAAACTATTTTATGTGAATGACAGAATAATAAGTTAATTTTTTGGGCCCAAAGCAAAATTTGTCATAATAGTTATGAACGAAATAGTGTGTCATAACGGTTATGAACGAAACCTTATTCCATGTAATTTACAGTTGTTTTTGGATGTATTTTTAATTTTAACCCAACTAAAGGACAGAATAGACCTTGCATACATTCTGATATTTTGATTTTTATCATAAGTGTAAGAGTGTGGATTTTAATTAGTATTATACTTTTGTAGTAATGGTTATGAACGAACTATTTATAGTCCATTTTATATATTTTGAGGGCTTTTCAGTGTTAACAAACTTTAGAAACATGTACAGAGATACATATTATGAGGAGAGTTTCATTTAATAAAAGTTTTTTAAAATGAATGACAGATCAAAATGAGTAAATTTTTAGGTCAAAATTGAAGTTTGTCATAATTGTTATGAACGAACCATTTTAAAGGTATTCTAAGGGTTTTTCAGGAAATAAACTTTGAATTCTCCCTGCAGAGGAATCTATCATATTTTAAGGAAAGCCTCATAAATGAAAACCGTTTTATGTGAAAGACAGAACAATATAAATAAATTTTAGGGGCCAAAAGTAAAATTTGTCATAATAGTTATGAACGAAACAGTGTGTCATAATGGTTATGAACGAACTTTAAATTTATGCATAATATGCCCTAAGACCAGTTTGCGTTTAAAAATAGCTGTTCAATGGTCTTTCATTTATCACTTGACTATAATTTAGACCAGAGTGTTATTTTAGACAATTCTAGTCGATGAAACTTGATATAATTGATAGTATTTTGGTCACTTATTGTTCGTTCATAACTATTATGACACAAAAAAGTAATTTTATCAAAAATTAATAAAGATTTTTATAAATTGTCAATTCTATGTAATTTTGGAAGTTATTTGCTATGTCTCAAAATATAACATCAGCCTAGCTGAAGAAAGCAACTTTGAGTATTCATAAATTTGTGTCATCATTGTTATGAACGAACTTTTTACTATTTCCGTCATTAAAGTCAGAATTACACCAAGACCATTGCATATACAGCTTTGGCAGTTACTGAGCCTGAAAGAGCAATCATTAGGCTATATAATATGGGTGATTAAAGAATTATTACATAAAGTTGATTTTGGACCTCATTTGTCACACCCAGGTATCCCACCTTTTGGCAAATGCTCTACTATTATTCGTTCCCAAACACAGGTGGTAAGCCACCAAGGGCCAAGGAGATTTTATCAGCCTGCGAGAAGTCAGGGGGGAGTCCTCGCCTCATGGCTCATGCCCACACTGGGGGTGAGAATAACGAGACATGAGTTATTCTCGGAATAGCAAGACATGGGTTATTCTCACATGGAGTGAGAATAAAGGCAGCCTAACCAAAAAAATCTTGAGAACGGAAACCAGTCGAGTTCGGAGAAATAGAGATCAATCGGCGCTTTTTCAGTAGTTCCCACCCCGCAATTGTTATTCACGGGTTTTGGCCCCAAGAGTAGGGGGGGTTTCAGGGGGGCTTGCCCTCCTGACCTAACAAAAATAGGAAGGGGGGTTTCAGGGGGGCAGGCCCCCATGAATTTTACCACAATTTAATGTTTTACTGTTGTTAGGTTTGATATCTTAGCTCACCGCGAATCAAACGTATAGATCTAGATCTAGAAGTAGGTCAGGCTCAAATAAGGGGGGTGGGAACTACCGAAAAAGCACCGATCAATCAAGTAGTTTATAAATATATTCCCGAGCGTTCCGAGAAATAGAGTCACTTCGTTTGGTTTTCTTTGCACAGCCTATGCAGGTGTTTCAGGCACCACTTGTTACTTCTCTTACATCACTTGCTCAGTGCCTGTAATTATCTAGACAAAACCTCATGTTTTCTATAACAAACGACACTAGGGCTAGGCCTAGGACCGTCAGGTCCGGCGACCTGGTTGAATCCGAGTTCCACTGTTATTCAAATTCTCGAACTTCATTACAATTAAAAAGGAAGAAATTGTGAAATGAGAGTAGATCTACCCTTCATCTTTCGAAGGGCACGGTTTACGGTGCCATATTTTCCCAATTTCCTTCTGAGAGACATCCAATTCCATGATTCTGGGCAGGAAAAGTAGCAGAACCCCTCTAATAGTACTTGGGGTACAGCAGTAACATGGTAAGAGCAAGTTCAGACATAGCGGGGATTTGTTTTGCTGGTAATTTTAAAAACTGGAACATATTCACGCGCGGTGCCAAAACAATTAAACTAATAATTCTTGTTTTACATTTCTGTAAAAAAAAAAAATCTAAAAATACCGATGAGAGTAATAAAGAAGAAAAAAATTATGTAAATAATGTTCGATAGAATAAATGTCCACTTTCTTGCATTATGCCTCATCACCGGGTCTTTCATTTACCTTCACCTCATCAAATTATGATGCTGACGAGATCTTTGGCCCAATATTTGGCAATGCTTTATCATTATCATCGATTGACCCGGAACTCGACGCTGAAGTTAAAAGCCACATTTCATGCGTCCGCAAAGTCCGCAATTTGATTTTTGTGTAAACATTGATGATGCAAGCAAAAGCGGGATGAGAATTCGTTTCTAAATATCTTTTAAAATTGAGTCGGAACGAACATGTTTGATAATTAGATCTAGCTTTGGTTACAATGAAACATTTCGCCGATAGGAGTGAACCGTATTTTTGTATAGACTATATAGAGTGGTACCATAATAGCATTGTTCTCAAAATTTGGTCCACTTCCGACGTAAATGCCAGCTGAATAAGATTGTTACCTTGGATTCAAAATGGCGGCCCGATTAGGTGAAGTACTGCTATTCTTTTTTAAAACCTTTTTAATGGGTAGGCTTACACATAACCTATGCTTTGTATGATCCAGCAGTACGTAAAGAAAACTTTGATTGGTCTTGTTATCTGCCGAATAATATTACTTTTTAACGTCTCTGGACTATTGTTACAGTTACGACATTGTTGCCGCTCGAAGTCGAAGACTAACTTAGACTAAGTTGAAAGTGAAGTCAGAGTCTAGGCCACAACCAGGTTTCTTAAGTTTTTAGTTTAGTAGAGTGTTTACGGCGCTTGCAACTGCTTAAAAGGTAATATGATGAGCGCCAAGAGCTGGATATCAACAGAGAAGTCCTTGCAAGGAGTCGTGCCAGCTTACATACAGAGAAGTAGATCTAAAGGAAAAGGACGATAGTAAGGATTAGGAGAAAAAAAAAGCAGTAGTTTCCTGTTGCAGTTCAGGCACAGTTATGAGCATGACATTGATGAATCAGCCCATTACAATTTAGGCTACAATTTACTGTGCATAAGAAAGAACATGATGATTAATGTCCCTCTTTTGGGAATGGCCTAAAGACACTTCAGTGAGTAGCACCGCCCCGGGGGCTACTTAAGCTTAATAATAAGTATAATACGATCTTTTGAAACACTGTCTGGATCAACTTTCTCCAACCTCCCCCCCCCCCCCCCCCCCCCCCCGAAAAAAAAAATTAAATTACCTCCCCCCCCCCTTTTTTTTTCTCCTGTTCAGTAACTGTGGGCCTACCCACCTCTGATTTATTATTATTATGCTGACTCACAGTGAACATTAACATATATAAGATAACCATCAGTTCATGATCCAAAACTAGTAGTGTAAAAATGATATCTCTAAGGTCAAGCGTCATATATGTGTACCTTGAGATTTGAATTTGAAAGATAACATGGTCCATGAAGTTGAAAGATAACTTAATCCATGAAGTATTATAAAAGTAACAAATGTCTTGGCTACTGAGTGCAATGTCTCAGAGTCGCAAAGTTTAATGTGAGTCTTGCTGGACATTTGAATATGCAATTTGATGTGTGACACATATTCTGAAGGTGAAACATAAAATATTTTTTTTCAGTAAAGGTGCTAAATTGTCACGTTTGACTTTGGTAAAGTTTTAAAGTCAGTGCATGCTAACTCCAGATTCCTCAGTTTATATGAACTAGTGATACACTTACCAAAATAAGAAATTTGAAGTAACGGATAGGATGTTAGAACATCGCCAGATCAAGATGTGTGTATATTATAATATTATTGTTATATATATATATATATATATATATATATATATATAATACATGTTGATTAGCTTCTAAATAATATTTATATATATATATATATATATTTGATGACTAAACATGGCCATACTACAATCAAACAAAGAAATGCAAGATAAATTCAGAATAACTGTACAAAACAAATTCGCTCCCTTAGAAGAAATACAAGACATAGAAAAACAATGGGAACTGCTTAAAACATCTATAAATGAGGCTGCAAAAGAAGTCATACCAGAAAAGACAACAAAAGCAAAGAAGAAATGGATGACTGAAGAAATTCTTAATCTTATGGAGGAACGAAGAATAAACAAAAACAATTTGGAAAAATATATGAATCTTCATAAAGAAATCAGACACAAATGTAATCTAGCAAAAGAGACCTGGTTAAAAGAAGAATGTGAAGAAATGGAAAATCATTCCAATGCGAACTCAAAAGATCTACACACAAAAATTAAAGAGGTGTGCCATACAAGAACACGTGGATCAACAGGATGCCTCAAATCAAAGGATCGGAATATCATAATGGACAAAGACAAGATACTAGAACGTTGGACAGAATATATCGGTGACCTGTACAATGACAAAAGAGATGAACAAAGAAGAGTGAAAAATAACAACGAGGGACCACCAATCATGAAAGAAGTTCAGAAGTTGTCAAGGCACTACGAAAGATGAAGAATGGGAAAGCGGCAGGACCGGACAACATCACCACAGAGATGATTAAAGCTTTAGAAGACTTTGGAATCACCACGCTGACAAAACTTCTTAACAACATATATGCCACTGGACATATTCCATCAGACTTGTCAAAATCTATCTTCATAGCTTTACCAAAGAAACCCAATGCAAACGAATGTGAAACACATCGTACCATCAGCCTCATGAGCCACATAACAAAAATATTACTCAGAATAATTATGATGAGAATAAGAAATAAAATTCTCCCAGAAATAGCCCAAGAACAGTGTGGATTTATTGAAGGCAAAGGCACTGTAAATGCCATATATGTCATCAGAACAACAATAGAACGTGCCCTAGAAGTTCAGAAAGATCTTCATTTATGTTTTATAGACTACACCAAGGCATTCGACAAAATCAGGCACGACAAGATCATCGACATGCTGGAAGTTCTTAATATCGACGGGAAGGACTTACGGATTGTCAAAAACATGTACTGGGATCAAACAGCTGCAATGAGAATAGAAAACGACATCAGCAAATACATACAGATTAAAAGAGGAGTCAGACAAGGATGTGTACTTTCTCCAGACTTGTTCTCCCTGTATAGTGAAAATATCATGAGACACATAGAAGAAATGCCTGGTATCTCGATAGGGGGACATAATATAAACAATCTAAGATATGCAGATGACACAGTCCTAATAGCAGAAGATGAAGAACACCTGCAGAATCTATTAATTAAATGTCATCGTACAATAGAGTGACAACATGGGCTTAAACCTAAACATCAAGAAAACCAAAACGATGGTGATAAGCAGAAATACTCCAATCCCAACATGCAATATCAAAATCAATGATACCACCCTCAAGCAAGTACAACATTTTAGATATTTGGGGACCATTATATCATCAGATGGTTGATGTCACACCGAAATTAAAAGCCGCATTTGCCAAGCAAAAGCAACCTTCCACAAGATGAAACAGATACTAACAAACATCAATCTGTCACTGGAAATGAGGAAAAGAGTAATGAAAAGCTACATCGAGCCAATCTTATTATACGGGTGCGAAGCATGGACAATCAATAAACAGCTGGAAAAAACAATTATTGCGGCAGAGTTGTGGTTCATGAGACGCATGCTACGTATCCCATGAACAGCTAGAAAAACAAATGAAGAAGTCCTGGTTGAAGCAAATTATAGAAAACAACTTATCACGAATATAAGAAAACGACAGGCAAATTTTTTCGGACACACAATGCGGAAAGAAGCATTAGAGAACATTGTAACAACAGGAAAGTTTGATGGAAAGAGAGGTAGAGGCAGACAGAGGGAAAAGATACTGGACAAGATTACAACATGGCTGGGAGCAGCAAGAACAACAGACACCATTGCTGCTTCGAAAGACAGATGGAAGTGGAGGTCCATGATCGCCCACGCCAGTCGGCAAGGCACCGGATGATGATGATTTGATGAATAAAGCTAGTGCATCTTTTGGAAGACTAAGAGCAAGGATTGAAGACTGCTTTGGAATTCACACACTAAGACAAAGTTTCATAATCAGACATTGACGGTCAAACTGTTATTCATTATAGAAATAATCGTAGATTAATATCAGTCACTACTTAAAAAGTGAAATCAGAAATTTGTTATCAAAATATAATAAATCAAAATGCTTTCCATATAAAAATATAAAAGTTGCAAGAATTGAAAGGAAATGTGAATTTACACAAATGAATTGAAAGGAAATGTGAATTTACACAAATGGCGTCGGGTGGGTTGTAAAGAGAGTATCTTGTTGTGACCAGACATGAGATCGCTCAGATTATAATTCCATGTGACAACATCAATTTTGTCATCTCATGTCATGAGGGTTAATTGCTTTTTACCTGAAACATGTTCAATCCATTGAATTTGGAGAACTTTTCTTTTCTTTTGTTCTCTCCCAAAATCATTCAAAGCCATGAATGATTGGCAAGATGTCCTGTGAAAGACCTAGACATTAGTGTCCTTTATGACAAGATCCCTGTAACAACATAAATTTTGTTGTCAAGAAGTGTTAACAGAGGTACGTTTATTTCCTGGAAAACATTCAATCCATTCCAATAAGAGGAAAGTTTCATAGATATTTTCAATCATTTCCAAAAAGCAGCCAAAGTCATGATTGGTCAGCAAATGATTACCAGGGTGAGCTATTGTGTTTTAAAAACCTCTAAACAACTGTGTTCCTTGTGACAAGAAATATTAGCCTGACATCAAACTCCATGCTTGCCTTCTCTTAAAGCTGCTTTGATGATAAATAAAGGAATGACAACCGTTGATCACAATGCAAACACGTGAACACTTGAAAAAGTTGGATTTTAAAACCACAGAACAGATATTTTATTATCAACAACTGAAGTGCGTCCCTTGTGACTGTGTAACGAAAATTTTCTATTTGCATTGTAACAAAAACTACAAGCTGTTTGATAGATTTGAAATGAAATGATGTTTACAGTACTTTTTGACCTTTCATTGCTATTATTATAATCAAATGTTGGGTGAATCCATTCTCAGACTGTACTGCTTCTACTTTTCTAAGCTTCTCTCTGCTGTCTTAAAGGCAGCATGACATGTAGACGTTTAGACAATATCACACAAAAAACATGTGCAGCCTAAATAAAAGGTAAAAATGTAAAGATGTTAATGTCAATATCTCTCTGAACTTTGATGTGTACTCTTAAATGGTTTCAAGGTTTCTATGTCAGGTAGCCAGATAGTTTTGTTTTTAACAATCATACCGGAAGGAACAATTATTAAAGTCAGGTCGCCTTTTTACCTTGAATTATCAGACCTGCCACTCTTCCCGATTTAATCGGGATATCTCAATTTTTTTTCTCCATATCTCAAGCATCCCGTTCCCGATTTTTTTGTTCCTTCTGTTGCGCCAGATTTTTCTGAAAACTAACTCTGCCTTCATATATTTATAATTTATGTACCCCCATGGTAAATTTTAAAGTTGGCTTGGCAGTCACCCTGGGATTTTTTTAGATTTCATAGAATGGCAGGTCATATATATATACTAAACATTTATGCTTATAATTACATGTTTCTTTTTCTCTTGCTTACAATTGCAGGAAGAACGTCAATGACTCCAACAAACAAAGTGCTGAGTCAAATATGAAGGCCTTTCATACTGGTATTGAAGGAACATGGTTAGGTCGACATTTCAACTTCTGTGATTGGTTTGAGTTGGAGGCTCTAAGATTGTTTCAATGATCTGCTTCACATGTACACGGAGCTCTGCTGCTGTGCTTTACGCATACCGGTAACTGTCTTGGCCATCTGTAGAAATGGCTAGAGGAGATGAGGACAAGTATGGAGAAGGGAGTAGAGTGCATGGCTGGAATTGTCCACTGCATATGTTGCAGGTATGTTAAGATGCCACAGTGAGTGTGACTACACGTATTTATTTCATACTTTTTAATTTTGGGAATTTACTTTTCTTATGTTTATTTCAGGTCCTGACAGATATATATGTGTCATGACATGGTGGAATCAGGCGCTCTTCAATTTTTGGGAATGCAGAGTTATTGATACCATCTGAACGATTATTCATTTGTGTTGCTTTCAATGGAAAAAAAATGCATGTAGCTTAAACAGGGGTAGAGATATTTGCAATTGATGGAGGTGAGGTAGCCTGGTTTTGCTGGTAATATTGATAAGAAAATGGCTGCCAAAGTTTGGTGACTTCAATAGCTTAAGAACCCTTGAAAACTGAAAATGACATATTTTGTGCTTTTAAACGTTTTTCAGTAAAATTCACATGGAAATTTGTTTTCATATGAACATAAAAGGTATTTAGCCAAAAAACAAAATTTCGATAAAAATTGGCAAACTGGTGGAAAAATGCCTTTTTCTTCTATTTCATTATTTTGACGAGCGCCTGATTTCACCACGATGCCTTAACCCTCTAGACAGTGTTAAAGAAATACTGAAATTTGAAATGGTACACAGACGTATATCAAATAGGTAGACTTTGCTCTTATTTTAGAAAGGTTTATGGAGGGTCTATTTCTAGGCAGCGAGTTCTAGTATGTAAAACGCTGAATTATATTCCAACAAGGCTTACTATTTTCAGATATCATTATCTTAATTTAATGTGCCAAATATGTCACATATATGGTCTTTGAGGGTTAACCGCTATTATTTGGCAGTAATTTGTATTGTCTACACCTTGAACACAAATTATTAGGTGCAGTTAATCAATCTTAACAAACTTTTTATGTACTACAGTGGAGTCCACTTAAAATGAGTTCTGAAATAACGATAAGTCTGTTATAAAGACGTGCGCAAGCAGATGGAACGCACCACAGGGTATGGTGGGGTTGGGGGGACAACACAGCGGGCGAGTTAACCTGGAGCTCTTTCTTTCTGATCGCCAATGCTGAGCTGTCTACATCGCTAGCGCTAGAGAAAGAAACCTGATTCGATGTTTGATCAAGTAAGACCTAGAGGTTATGTTGAAGAAAATCATCACCAGGGGAGATGACAAAAAGAAATAAACGGAACACCAAACTCATAGATTAGGCCTACTTTATTATATCCTTTGAATTTATTACTGGGTCCCTTATAACAAGAATACAGCTATAACGGACTTTTGCACCAGTCCCCTCCCTCTGGTTATAGCAGGGTTCCACTGTAGCAGCTTTAGGTGGATGAGCTCTTTGAGTGGGGTACCATCAGTGCCATTATTTGCTGAAGAAGGTACTCCCTTGAAGTGCTTTTGTCCTATAATAGTGTGTCTCAATCAAAATACTCTTGTCTGAAAGTGGCGGGGGGGGGGGGGATTCAATAGCTTAACAGATATATACAGTTATACAGTCGAACCTGTGTAAGACGGAATCGCAAGGGAGCCAGAAAAAATTCCGTCTTAGACAGGAGAATTTAGGGTGAGATGGAACAGGCCCAGCCGGTGGGATCAAGGATCGTTTGTCCAATCGGCAAGCAGTGGTCAAAACTTCACACCTCTAAGCTAAGCTGCTATACTGTCTGATAATGACATGCTCAGTCTTACTTCCTACTTATCCAATTACCACCAGTGCTTGCCTTTCATAGGGCCACTGTTTGACGTATTAAAAACAGAAATATTTGAACATCTTTGCTTACACCCTTAACCCCACCCACCGGTGTAACAAGCACAGTCAACCAATGCCACCCCTCATGTAACAACGATTCGAGGAACTCTTTTCTCGGCTGGCCATACGATCAGGGCGGCAGGCATTTGTCAATTTCACACCTCTGGCATCTGGCTACCCAGAAAAGTTTGCGAAGTGGCTCACTACTCGAGCACTCCCTCAGGCAGTCGTGAGATTTCACACTCACTCTACCCTGACCATCTGCATCGCTCAGGGCTCACATGATGGGGTAACATCTACCCCCAAATTGCACCCCTACTCCCCTTCCTCGCCCTGCGGCATGGCCACGGCCGGTGGAACCAAACTTGTGAGTTTTGTTTCAAATCAGGGCTGAGCAGACAAAGCATTTTCCGTCTTAGAAAGGTGAAACCTCGGAAGGGAGCAGATTTTTCTTTCCGTTTTCACGTTGGACAGGTTTCCGTTTTGTACAGGAATATATCGAGCGGGGAGCGGGGAGATTCTGATAAGACAGGTTTCCGTTTCATACAGGTTTTCGTTAAGGCCGGTTCAACTGTTTAGTGTTTGTTCGCCTGTCAATCTGGATATCTGCAGTTAGATCCTCACCAACACTAGGTTTTTATCTCATGTTTTCTACACGTCTTTATTTTATGGTAGGTAGGATCAAGCCCCTATCTTCTCAGATCAGGATGAAAACTTTCTACGGTCTCATGTGGAAGTTTTGCTTTCACAAGATCACCTGACAGTTTTAAAATTGAAAAGATTAATCCTTTGTGTGTGTGTGTGATTTTACACAGATTTAGTTTGCTCATATTATGACTATGAAATGTCTGGACAGCAGTGCAATTTTGATATTTTTCTTTTATGATGGGTGTGCACTGAAAAACCAGTTCTTCTTCATTACTCAAAAAGCAGGAATGATTGTGACACATTAGAAATAAAGTATAATATAACAAAATATTTAAGGTTAAGGGAATGTAGCAAAAAGCAAAAAAAAAAAAAAGCAAAGGAAGTAAGAAGAGTAACGTAAGTAATGCAGCTTTTTGATCAGTCTATTTAATTTATCAAAAGATACTTTCAGGAGGTCCATTAGGTCCTGAGGTATGTAGGGGAGTGCAAAAATAGATGTATAGTTGTGAAAAAAGAAAATGGATACAATACTTGATAATATTTATTAAACAATCAAATGAAAATTCCATATATATACATGTAGTAATAAACACAACATTTGTTACTCAGATACTCAAACTGCTTACCGTCAGTATTCACGCATTCCTCAAATAATCTTGATGAATTGAGTATCATAACAATGGTGAGACACTTACTGTATACCTTCTTTTGCAACATCCCCCCCCCTCCGCAGTACAGAGCAGTGAAACTCTTCTGTTAGTATTGCAATGTCATTTTGATAAAATGATGCCCTCATACTGCAGTAATTTATTTGCAGTCCTCATCATAGAAATTAATTGTTTAATAATGCTTGTTATTATCTCTTCTTTTTCTTACAGGTTCTGGCTTGGATAGTAATCGTTTATTTCATCATCATCACAAATGGATGTCTGATACCCAACCTCATCTCTAATGTACAGATTCCCTTGTACTGTGTATCCTTGTCTCATAAGGTCTGATTGGGATTAAGCATTTGTCAGATGTTGATGTAAATATTGTTTTAGAGCTGTAGTGCAACTAGCCATGTGATTTAAATACACGAAAGCTGCAGACACCCGTGCTTCAATGGTGAAGCTGAGATGGTTATTTGGTTGAGCATCTCTGTCTGCTAAGATGCAGTATCCCATAATGGTGTATTCAGACCAAAGACCCACGTCCGTCCGTCTAATTAACTGACAGTAGCTGACTGGGGCTGTTGAGTTCATATCACACCACATGTTTATTTGTTGGAGGGTTTTTTCTCCTGGTAATTGGGGTCACACAACATTAGTTTTTGTAGTTTCTTGGGTATGTTTCAACTGAGGTCAAATTGTATAATATCTGGTGTGTTTCCACACCAAAATTGGACCGGGAGTACGAATATGATATGAAATTTAACCATTTCAACAAAAAGTATGTTTTAGAAAATTAACCTGGCTGAACTTACCCCCACATCATTGAACCTGATAGAATCAATTTTAAAGTAAAGTTGACTTGACAGGCTCACATCCAACTCCCTTCATTGGTAGGACACAAGACTTGGGTCTGAACACCTGCAGGTGAGATATAAGTATTAAATTGGTCCGTCTGTGTGACGAAAGGACGCGGCTCTTTGGTCTGAAAGCACAGTTACCCTAGGTTATCCTTGAAACTGACAGGCTGGCTGGGTCAATGCAGCCTGTGTCTAAAATGATCTAACTTGTGTTGATGGCAGGTGTGAAGCATTTGGGCTTTATTAAGATAAGTAATAATAATAGTTCTTTTGGGAGGCTTAATAAGCCTTATGTGCCCCATTGAGGGGGGGGGGGGAGTGTCAATCCTTCAGAATGTTGTTTTTGTCAGAGAAAGTTTGTTTCATATCTATGATCTTTAACTAGTCCAAGACAACCTCCATCCTTGTTCTGGGGCTGGTGTTGACACTTATTGTGGCCACAACACTAGATCCCGCGGACAAAGCTGTCAGGGACAAGGGAGGCAACAAAAATGTCCCAAAGTTGGACAGAACCAAACACAAGCATGCAATTGAGAACCAATCATGTGCCCTCTGCCAAGTTTTTGTGTGAGTATCAAAGGGCTTTGGTTTTGGGTTTTTTAGGGGGATTGGGGAAATAATGGGGAAGATGATATGTTCCAGGGTTTGTACATAGTGACTGTTAAGGATCATTGAATAAGAAATAACACAAATACTTTAAGCTTTTCCCAAGATAGTTTAAGTTATATCTTTAGAAAACCTCAGTGAGGGAAAAAATTTGTCATTGATTTTATTGTAATTTTGATGACAGCAACATGAAATGTTAAAACTATGAGCCAGAATGGAAAGTTCGAAAAAGACTATGGATAGGATTAGTTTAAATATATTGCTTGCTGTAAGTTAATGCATCAGGGTGTGGGAATGACAGCGTAAATTTACCCTGTGCAGCCCTACTGTAGAATGCATTATTGCAGTAAACCATCAGGATGACCATTGTAAGTCTGGCAAGACTAACTGCAGACCGTTTCATTGTGGTAGACCACTAAGTGGACCCGCAACATACTCATTTTTCAAAAAGATCTTCCCACTAGAGAAATGTGTGGCATACCATGATTACAGATGTTTGTTTTAGATCTGGCCTCGTATGGCGATGATGGATTTGATATCTTACAAATTTAAAACTGGAAAACTTGGAATTCTTTGGTGTACATCTGTGTGTATTATTGTGTTTTTGTTATGTTTTTCTCAAAGTAGGAAGGTTTAGGATTTACCTTGTAGAATTGTCTTTGTTTTTATTACTTTTGGAGTTATTTTGGTGAGTGTGTCATGTAGAGTCCATGTTAATCGCCATGTTAATCCTGTCTCCTTGATTCCTTTAGCCAAATGTCTCTTTATATTCAGGGGGCCAAAATCGAAACACTGCAGTGCCTGCAATAAATGCGTGTCTGGATTTGACCATCACTGTCGGTGGCTGAACAACTGTGTCGGGGATCGGAACTACAAGTGAGCATTTTCTGTTGGTAATGTTTCTTTAAGCCCTGCATTTTCCAGTTGAAGATAGGACTGCATCACTTTGTTTCATTTTATATTGATGTGATTCATTGTGGTGAAACCAGACGCTCGTTAAAAAATAATGAAAGGGAAGATGCTGCCATTTTTAAAATAGTTTGGCAATTTTCATCGAATTTTTTTTTTGGCTTAACACTCTTTATCTCCATTTGAAAACAAAATTCTGTTTTGATTTTTCTGAAAAACTTTGATTAAAAGCTTTAAAAAATGTAAGTTTTCAAGGACTCTCATGCTTTGAACGTCACCAAACTTTGGCGGACATTTTCTTGCTAACTTTACCAATAAAACCAGGTGGCCTCCACCTTCAATCGCAAATATCTGGACATTTATTCTAATTGAATGGGTGTTGTTTTCATCCAAAGATAGATAAACCAACAAGCTTTGAGATGATACCAATTACTCTATATACCCAAAAATTGATGAGTGCCTGATTCCATCTATTTGTGACACATAGATGGTAATTTGTATCTGCTGTTGCTGAAATAATGTTTAAAACATTCAAGACTGAAAGTTATTGCCCTGCATGATAAATGTACTGAATTTAGTTAAGAGGTAGTATTTTGGAGTTTTCATAATTATTGAAGACTTAACTAGATATATATATGGGGGTTTTGTGGCCTCGAGGTTAAGATGTTGGTCTCTCATTCAATAGATCCCGGGTTTGAAACAGGATAGCAACAGGAAAATTTTCTTCTCTGGGCTCCTGACTCTTTCTGCAGCCTTTTTGCTGCTACTCCTTGGCTACTTCTTACTGCTGTCTTTCAGCCTCATCCCTGATCTTCTAGTTGGAAAGATCTACACCTAGCCGTCACGGACAAGGGCGAAAAATCTCGGAGATCCCTTTGTGGTCCAAAAATTGATAAGAGTAGGTTTTGGCCGCCACCGGGGCACAATTCAAAATTTCCTACCAAATGAAAATGTTTAATGTGCCCCGTGTGCTCATATGACCTTATGCAGTTGCAAGCGCCGCAAAACACTTACCAGTGGGTAGTTGGCGGGTGCTCTGGTGCGGGTTGCTTCTTCTTTCCTATCAAACATCTATCGTCCTTATCTCCCCTTCTTCTTTTTTATGACTGTTACTCTCTTGAAACACCTCTAATCTTCTGGCGCTCATATGACCTTATGCAGTTGCGAGCGCTGTAAAACCTCTACTAAAACTAACTGACTAAAAACACTTACCAGAATTTTTTTAAAAACAAAAAAACTAGATATTCATTGTCTACTGAAATTGACAAATTGACTTACAGCAGACTATTCTCAGTGTTTTGATTTTTGAAAGGGTATATTTGGTGTAACAAGTGAATTGCAAGAATGATTTTTTAAATCTTGTCCCTTCAGTATGCCATTTGATGGAGTTGCAATAAATCGGGACCTAATTATGTTTATATGTTTGTAATTTCCAGATGGTTTTTCGCAACCCTGATTTTTGCAATCCTGGCGTCACTGATGGTGATATGTGTCAGCATCTGCCTTTTTGTGGGATTTTTCACAGACAAAGACAAAGGAAACATTATAAAATCCTATAGGGGTATGGAATTACCTTTTTATGTTTTCACCTTTTCAGTGCATCAAATTTTGCTGTTTAGAACGTTAATGATATAATATGTATGTAATACTATTGCTTGAAGAATTAAACCACTTTGTTTTGAGGAATAAAAAAAGGGGTACAAAAATAAAATGGATGTAAGGCAAGCACGGATCATTTGTGACAATCATCTCCATTGCATTATTGATCAATTCTAAGGTGCTTATGTTTGTCGGACCTTTCTTTTGCAAACCTCAGCCTCACTGAAATAAAACGTCAGACCTGATGAATTAGTATCTTGCAAGGTTCACTGTTGGCATTTGACAGATGTCAATGTTGTATGTCGAGCATTGTTTGTTAGCAGTTGATGTTCACATGGCCCTGTCTTCTTTGAAAGAGGATTTTTTTTTCACTGATGCCATGTTGAAATCACTTTTTATTTATTCATGTTTAAGTACCACTGTTTTCTTTTGATGAAATGTTGTCTTCATTGTCTTTATGTTGAAAGCACATTTAATTATGGTTCTTACATGTAAAACAAGTGTCAGATTAGCTGATAACTCTTTGTGAATAACTTTTTTCTTGTTTAGTGTTGGCAAGTTCTACTCAAGAGTGAACTATTTTCGTTCTTCTCTTTGCATTGTACCTACTTTACCAATACCATACTGTTTCCATTTTTAGATGCCTTTCTAGACTCTATATAGTATTTACAAAACGCAAGCCTTTCTTGCACGAAAGCTTTATGTGACAATATGATAAACATTTTTAGAGACAGACCTTAAAGAGTGTACTCTGTTTACTATATAACTGAAAGCAGGCAGGCCTTTCTTGCACCAAGGTTTAATGCAATGATCATTTACTTTTTACTAGCTGACGGTTGGAGGATGCCACTTCGTCTCCTCAGAACTATTTTCTCCAAAGTGTCCAAAGTAAAGAGGCACTTGCACAGAATAGTTCTGAAGTGACGACTTGTAGAGCCGCCTTTTTTTAATCTCCCTTTGTTTCTGTGTCTCTTTCTTGCCAAATTACTGTTATTATGTGGATGTGCTTCTTTTTACTCAAAAAAAAATGTTTCCGTTTTGCAGACTCTGTCAATTCTGGCGGGTCACATTCCCTGAAGTTTTTCGAGCTACCGGTGCCAGACGGAGCCTTCTTGACAGTGGATATCCTCACGGCACTGCTGGCTTTCATCGCATTTGGATTCCTGGTCCATCTGACACAGTTCCACATCTGGCTCAGTGAGTCCATTTAACTCCTTTTCTCTCTTTTTTTGTCCCGATTAATGTAATACCAGAGATTGTTCTAACAAAACGCTGCCGTCTGTGCTATAGTGGTTAGTGCATCACTGCAGCACACAGAAGATGAGAATTCAATTTACATTTTTATCAAATAGATCCGTTTGTTGGCTGGGATGTTGTATACCCATCAGTTCAGGTTGGCCCTGATAGGCAGGGTTGAATTAGCCTCTTTGGCCTAACTCACACTGTCTATCCCAGGATTTGCTTGTGGGGGATAAATAAAGTTGACTTTTTTAAAAAAGGAGTTTTCAGTCTGCTTTGTTTCCTGGCATCTTTTTTTTTGTATTGGTTAGGCAAAAACGGTAAAGTTAGACCAAGAGCATGTAACTTTGAGGTCTTGCACAGATGCATGACAAGGAAAAATCAGGATAATGTTGATAGGTTTTTTGTTTATACAAATTTTTTGAGCAATTGAGCAAAGAAATTAGGGGCAAGTCATGATAGCCAATGACCATTTCAGATCTAGCACTTTTTGAAGAATATGAAAAAAAGGGAGGCTTAAAATGTGTACAATTATTGTAATTGTCCCCAGTATGCAAGGACATGTCCACCTACGATTTCATCGTCATGCAGAGAGAGAAAGCTCGAGCCAAGGAGGAAAGTTCTCTGAGTGCTTTGTCCTCACCGAATTCTCGTTCACAGCCTATCAAAGTGAGTTCCATTACTGTTCATTCAAATCACTGACTTCCAGGGGTTCAAATTTCGATTTAACAGTGGCTGCCAACATTTCAAGAGTGTTTTAGAATATTAATTGTCGATAACTATTCAAAGCAGACACATATAATTTTTGCTATTTATCATTTTTATGTGTGTTTAATTAAGGGGAAAATATATTTTCAATAGGTCTTATGCCTTAATATACATGATTATTTGAAGTTTGTAAATAAAGAGATTTGATCTCGTAGTTTTTCGTTATGTTTTCTTTAGAGTATTTTTCAAAATAAGCAAGAAGATAACAAGGAACTCAACAGCCTATCAAGGAGTGTTGGCCTATGTATACAACCAGGCAAGTCAAAAGTAGTGAAGCTAGGAAAAGTTTCAAGCCCTGTTGTGACAGTGGAAGACAGCCCCCTGGAAGAAGTGGACTCCTTTACCTTCCTTGGAAGTGTCATCGATGGTAAAGGAGGAACTGAGGCAGATGTAAAAGCAAGAACCACCAAAGCAAGGTCAGCATTCAAGCAATTATCAAAAGTCTCCAAAGCAAGCAGCATCTCACTGCACACCAAGATTCGACTCTTTAATTCAAATGTCAATTCTGTGCTCCTCTGTGGCTGCGAAACTTGGAAGACAGCAAAGACAATGCTGAATAAAGTCCAGATTTTCATCAACAGATGTATGAGGAGTAGCCTAAGAATGAAGCAGCAGGATAGAAATTTCTAAGGAGAGCCGTCAGCAAAACCAGACAGGACATGGTCAGAAACAACAAGATCAGAGAAATGGTGCGAACAACACCTGTCCTCCACTACATTCGAAGGCAAACAGTCAGGTGGTTTGGACATTTCACACATATTGCACCTAACCAGCTTGCCAGTAAAGCCTACTACAGGAAAGTATCAGGGTACAAGAAAAGAGGAAGACCAAGAAAGACCTGGATCCAGGGTGTGAAGGCTGAGAACATACAATATCCCACCCAGCCAGGCCATCGAACTTGCTAGAGACAAGAAGCTCTTTCTCCCCTCGACACCCTAGAGGTACAAGAGGACGGATTAAGTAAGTAAGATAGAAAAAGAAATGAAGAGCTGTGGGAAAGGACAGGACAAAAGGATATAGAAGTAGAAATTCAACTAAGAAAGTGGTGATGGACACACCTATAGAAAGCCCAAAGGAAACATCACAAGACAGCCCCTGCAGTGGAACCCACAGGGAACACGAGGCATGGGTAGGCCACGGGAAACATGGAGGAGATGTGTGGAAAGGGACGTGAGAGAGATGAAGCTCACTTGGAACGAGCAAGGAAGGGATGGCCCAGGACTGAGATGTATGGAAGGAGCTTGTATGTGGCCCCTGCCAGGGGTGAAAGGCATTGATGATGATATTTCAAAAGAATGGTAAGCGGGATGAAAGTGTAAACAAACACAGTTTTGGTTTAGAGAAACGCTGTTGATTTTGAATGGAGTCAGTTAATGTGTTTTGGGTTTCGGTGTCAATCATTTTTTTCCCCCACATGTACTGAAAGATATGTTATAGCTTTTTAATGTAAATTGTGTTGTACATTGTCTTAAATTCTGTTCATAACAACATTAAGAACTTGGAAAAGTTATCATGATGATGACAGTCCTATCACTTTTCAGGCAAACAAGATTACACCCAGTAAGCAGCAAAGTTCAGAAACGCACATGACCAAGTAAGTATACTATAAAATACAATATATTTAAGTGCTGTTGTATGAAAGGTTGTTCGTACAATTTTTCTCTCTTCTATCATCATCTAGCATGTGGTTTATTCTTCTTGTGTGCACACATTTGTATGTGGCTGGAAATTCCAGAATATAAAAAACTAATTTTGTAAAAATTATCTCCTGATCATATGAATATAATGGTTTTTCATTCTCCATCCGCAGGTTCTATCTTTCAGTCTTCTTGCTTTTCCCAGCACTAAATGATCATTATTGTGTCAATATACCTCTCTTTGTTCATAGTATAACATTATTTGTGAATGATAGAATGTACATGTACACACACAGCTAAGTATAAAAGTTATTCCTATAATGGCCATACCCCCCGGGGCAGTGCCACTGACTAAAGTGTCTTTAGGCCATTCCCAAAGGGGGGACATATCTCGTTCAAGCATAGTAGAATTGTAAATGGGCTGACTCATGTCACGCTCATAACTGTGCCTGATCTACAACAGGGAACTGCTGCTTTTTCTTTCCTGATCCTTACTATTGTCGTTTTCCTCTACTTCTTTTGAATGTTTGTCACTCCGTTGTGACCTGCTATTTTGGGGAGCCTTGATAGTCGAAGCAGACCTTGTGCTGTTGAAGCTAGAGAGGTGAGCAGTCTTAAATCTGATTCCCTGTAAAGATTTCTCTGTTGACAACCACCCCTTGGCGCTCATATGACCTTATGCAGTTGCAAGCGCCGTAAAACCCTCTACTAATTTAAAAAAATTATATATATATAATGGCCATAGTTTGTTGCCTATGTTCTGTGCCTAGAGTGAAAAATGGACAATTCAAGATAACATCATGGAGAGGCTGTTAGTCTTTGACAGGCTCATTTATGTGCATTACATGTACCTTATGCATTCTGATGTGTTTTGTATAAATGTGTCACCTGTGTTTGTGGTGTATCGGGTAGACACTTTGCTACGGCATGAAAAAGGCACGACTTCGGTTCCCATGTGGGGAGTTTGTGGTATGGAGTATTTCTGTCCATCTACCGAGTTCAAATTCCTCTCGCCTGGGTTGGCCCTGACAGGCAGGGTTGAAGCAGCTACCCTTTTAGATAATCTAAATAGTGTCAATGAGGGCATAAAACATTATATGGTATCATAATGATAAAATGTGAAATATCTAGAGCTTTTTTTTTTTTTGTAAGTGTTTTACAGCGCTCGCAACTGCATAAGGTCATATGAGCGCGCGGGACACACCTAATATTTTCAGTTGGTAGGAAATTTTGAATTTTGCCCGGGTGGCGGCCGAAGCCTACTCTTATCGATTTTAGACCACCAAGGGATCTTTAACGTGCGCAACTTGCACACGGGCCCTCCGAGATTTTTCGCCCTTGCCCGAGAAGGCTAGGTGTAGATCTTTCCTACCGGAAGATCAGGGGTGTGGCAGAAAGACAGCAGTAAAGAGGAGCCAAGGAGTAGCAGTAGAAAGGCTGCAGAAAGAGTCAGGAGCCCAGGGGAGGGGGCAAAGGAGGTGAGGGGGTGGGGGCAGAAAGAGGAGACGAAAGCAGACAACAGAACATTGCTAGAGAGCAGAAAAGGGGGAGAAAGGAGACAATTTGTTGAGAAGAAAATTTTTCGGTCGCTACCCGGATTCGAACCCGGGACCTTTGAATGAGATGCCAACACCTTAACTTCTAGGCCACGAGAGCCCCTTATTTAGAGCTTACTTTCTGGTATGGATACAATATATTACCATGCTAGTTTACTATATAAGTATTGTCATTATTATTTTTATTATATCATCACTATTATTGTTGTTATTGTTATTATTATTTTTATTGTCATGATTATTACTTTTATTTTTACCTATTATCAATATTATTATTGTGTAAATTTTTGTCCTCCGCCAGATCTGAAGAAGATTTGAAAAAATATCAGACATCTCTCGAGGAAAAGGAACAGATGGATGGAGGGGAAACGCCTCCGCCTCTCTCAAGCCCCATCAGAGATGAGAAGGTGCGAGAAACTTAGGCCGCTTTTTCTGTCCATTTTGATAGGAGTCATTGCTTTGAAATGATTTCATAATAATAATGATAACAATAATAATAATGATAACAATAATAATAATTACATTTATATAGGGCATATCCATGCTCTACAGCATGCTCTATGCACTTTACAGTCAATATTAACACTCCCCCCACCCCCCTGCAGACCCTAGAACACACAGTAACATTCAAGGCTTCCCAGGAAGCATACAATAGAACACAATCAATTGATTGTAATACTCTGAAAAGTGGCCAAAAAATTTTACAAAGCTATGAATTTTACTAAAAAGCATTTAGTATGTAGGGGGAATAGAACCTATAGTGAGAGCATTGATAGTGAGGTAAAAAGTCGACAATGACAGCCCAATAGGAAAAAAACATTTCTTAATGACAGCTTTACTGGTTTGCCCAGGACTGTGAGGGCTGGAGAGAGATTTTCTATGATCACAAGAGTCCCTTATTGATTTGTTTAAAAATATTTGTCATTTTGTATTCGTTGGATTCTCTTCATCTGCTCCAACTGTCTGTTTCGTCTTATTTTTTACCAGCAATTTCAGCAATTTCATAAGCAAAATCCACCCACTGTTGATATAGGAATATAAGAGGTTTATCATTGAGTGTTTTATCATTGCAAGCAGTGGTTGGGTGGGGGGTGGGGGGGTGGGGGGGCGCCACATACAACTGGTAGGTCTTATTTCTTTTCTTTCCTTCTGTTGTTTCTGTCTGCCTGTCTTGCTTTTCCCTGCACTAAATGACCAATATTGTGTTGATGTGGTCTGCTTTACTGAAACAAACCCAAACGAGATTCATCAGTTCTGCCTTACTTTTCTCCTCAGTTTGGGTTTTCCCATCAAACAGAAGAGCCCAGCACATACACAGCTCTACGCAAAATGAAGAGGAAAAAGAAGAAAAAAGCTGTGGCCGTAGGTAGAGGCGACCCAGAAATGCAAATAGCTACCATAGGTCAGTAAATGGAACTCTTTATGAGTGTTAACCCATTTTTTTTCCTTTTTTAAATCCCATTGTTATGAGAACTATTAATTATCTACTGATAATTGTGTGGTAACTGCAACTCTGGGAGTTATTTAAGAGACAGGACCTACAAACCCAACATCTATCTCCAATAGGACAGAGCTTTGATAATTCTCCAATCACTCCAGGTTAAGAACACCCCAATGGGGATTTGAACCTGGGTCATCTTTACCATAGCTGGGCACTGTACCATCTGAGTGCCCCTTGGTAAGAGTTATTACGTTTACATGTCTCCAGTTTATTGCAAATGAAGTGGAAAATGGCAAACACTTTGTAAGAGTTTTAATTTACCAGAAAATTTGATGTTGAAGGTGGACAAATTATGGCTGCAGGCCAATGCTGATCATGGAGTTTCTTGCAGCTCACGGAAACGTTTGGTATACTTTTTAAAACAGAAATAATAGAAAAATTTCCTATTTTTTAGATTTTGATTAATCATTTTATTATAAAATGCAGGTTTCATCTTGGTATTTGTTTATCAAAAGAAAAATAGTTATTTAGCAAATAGTATAAAAGGTTTGGCCCTTATTTTAAAAGGTGTGACCTTTTACTGTTAATGGCCCCTGATCCGAAAAATTTACTCATCCGTGAAATGTCCCACTTTTGTGGAAATAAGGAGACACAGTAGAGTTTAAATATGCCTTAGATTTAAACAAATTGACCCAGGCCGAACTTACCCATCTTATAAGTCTGTGTGTGAATCTGAATGTCTGAGTGTTTGTGTGTGTTCCTGTGAACATATACATTTGCTTGTTATTGTAAAGTTTACAAGAAAATGATGTTCAATCTGGGTTTTCCCATCAGAAGGATGTCAATGAAGCTGTAGGAACAAACCACTTTTGCAAAGAGAAGAAAGTTGTGTGTGCACGTGGGAATCTATTCACCATATGCAAACCGTTGCACTTTGTTTTAGCTTAAGAATTTTCTTTTGCTTCCAAATATGTATCGAACTTTTCAACACCCATTGACAATGCTATTTGTTCTTGTGAATATTCCCTCAGACAATTCTGCCATGTACCATCATAATGGGCTATCATCAGGGATGACCAGTGACGATTGGGCCATGAACAAGCGCAAGAAAGCTGGAGGTTTCCGCCCCCATCCCAGTTTGTCCAACTCATCTTCCTCTGAATATCTTCCGCACGGGGACTCAGCTGCAAAGCTGAGCCTCAGCGACAAAAAGGCAGCAGCAACGTCAGACGAAGAGGCTGATAATGAGGATCTCAACACAACGACGATGTTCTCTGTAAATTCCAGTGCTCATTTTTTCCCAGACGGGAGCCTCAATTACAAGAACAGCCTTCAACCACTTCCTCTGACCCCGATTCCAAAACGGAAGTGGCCTCCTCAGGCTCAGCAAGATATCCCACCCTTGGATCTGACCGCGTTGCGTGGGAGCACGGAAAGTACGAACTCCTACAAACCTTACACGGGCACAACGCGGTCATTTGACACATACAGGTTCACAGGAGACCAGAAATCCTTGTCTCCCTTGAAGCCACTACAAGAAGTAGCTTATGATTCTGGAGTCTAGTTCCAGTACAGCTAACTTGTCAGTGACAAATGAGAATAGTAAACAGCTTTATCTTCCTATGATTTAAGTTTCTATGATGTTGACTCGGAGCTTGTGATATTTTAAAGTCTTGGAATCTACAGCTGCTCTTAGAACTTTGGCATTCAGAACAAAATTGTTTGCTGCTTTAAGACGTCATTGTGTCTTTGGACAATATTTGACCATTTCATTGATTTGCCAGCTGTGGCAATTTTTATCCCAAGCCATATATGTTTACAAATAAAAACATGAAATTCTGCATTGCCGTGTCACAATTACACAGTTGCACAAAGGGACAAATATCACAAATGCATGCATACACTAAAGGGTACACATCATTTTTACATACATGCACTAGAGGGCATTCATCAAATCTACTCATATACACAAAGTGACGCACTAGTACGTTTACTCACATATATATATATACAAAATAACACACTATTACATCTACACACATACACAAAATGAAACATATCACTTCTACTTTCATACTCAAAATAACGCCTTTCACATCTTCACTCGACCTCAAATGACACATGTCACATCTAGGGACAGTCACACACAAAAGGAGATTGTGTCACAAATGCTTGTTCATATCACCAGTGAACGATCTCCCTATTCCACACTGGACATTGCGGACTGCTGGGACACAGCACCTGTGAACTTACAGACAAGTATTACTCTTATCCAGTGTTTAAGATAAGGACTCGTCCTCCAACTTTGCTGTCTCCGCAAACATTTGAGGAGACAGGCCTGAACCCAAGATGATGACCTTATAGGGAAGCTATGGCATTACCCATCGCAACAAGGAGGGATAACTGCCGTTTTCACCGTTTCAAAGAGGCTCTGTGTGCATGGAGGCACAACAAACTTTAGAAAAAAGAAGAAAAAGTTGTGTGTGCACAGGGGAATCTTTTCACCACATGTGCAAACCATTGAATTCCTTTATAATGTTTGGGGGGGTTTTTTGGTATTTTTTCCGTTTGTTTCCCAAACTTAAAAACTAATTGACTAATAGCTTCAACAAAAATTTCAGAGATCTTCAACGTAATTTTGTAATAGGATGGGGGGGTTGTGATCCAATTCCTTTCAGGCATTGAATTCACAGATATGCACACTTACTAATGTCACATTCTATTCTTTCATAGATTTCTCTGACTTAGCACGTTTGTGTAAGTGAAAGAAATCCATGTACATGTAGATGGATATGCAAATAACTAACATGTGGACATATGCAAATTCAGAATCTATTTTTAATGTTAATTGGACTGTCGATTTGTACAAACTGGTAGATCTGTTTCATACTGATCTCATTGCACATAGTCATTTTGACATCATGTTCGTTTTAGGTGATCTGCTTTTGTATTACATATTTTAGTTTTAGTCCTGCAGTGAGCAAAGCTGGGTGTGTGTCGGCCATTGCTTCAAATGCCATGGCTGTGAGCTTGTGCAAATGCCACAAACGTAGAATTCCAAGTACTTGCATGTATGTTGATGTGCTTTAACCAGTGTCATTATTTTGTGTCACGTTTTTGTGCAATTTACGATGGTGGAGAGCCCTACACATGTTTTTCATTAGATCTTCAATTACATGAACATGTCACATTAACAGCTGCCTGTTTTGTAGGTTTGTAACTCAACATTCCAACATTAATAAGACAATGAGTTGTTTTTTAAATTATTTTGACTTTGTCTTCAAGTGATATGCTGTGGCAAAGTTACCTGTTCACTTTACCAGGATTCTGTTGCATGTATTTGAAATCAGATTGACTTTTGGGTGTTTGGGCCTCAGTGTTCTGTGAAAATGATGATTTATTTGTCAAAAGAATACTTGTTTTTATGTTTATATATCTGAATTTAGTCGATTTGATTTAACTGATTCACTCCATGATTATTTTGGCCTCTTGATGGAATTATTTTCTGGGTTCTAAATTTGAGTGGAGGGTTACATCACGTTTCATGCAAAATGTCAGTAGTTTCTATTTTTAAAATATGCATTACCATACTTCAAATGAAAGATAGATAACTGAAAAGTGCACATGACAGTGGTTTGAGAGGTGTGGTGTATAAGGTCGGTACTATAAAAGTATAATACGACCAAGATCACAAAATTTACAATCAGCATTTTTGCTTACTTGATCCCTGGTGTTGAGGAAACCACTGTTTGCTGGTCATAAAAGGCTTAAAATGTCAAATAATCCAATTGAAAGTTAGTATAACCACAACTCGAGTCGGTTAACTATATACACAGACATTGCGGGGTTCGACAAATACAAATCAAATGTTGGAGGTGAATTGTAAAATCTCAGGTCCTCAGCCAAAATTTGAAGGGAAAAAAAGTAAAGGATCGAAAAAAAACTCCAAATAAGAACACTTCTGTACACACAAGATATAATCTTTGAAGTTTACAACAAAAATGAAATCAGTATGATACATTACATTGTAATCCTTGATAAAAATTAAACAGAATGGTACTGCTGGAAACAGTCCTAGGGGCAGAGATATGGCTGGTCAGAACAACTTTTACAAACTTAAAGTGATCTCTTTCTGTTGGTGGCACTGTGGCGGTGCACACAGTTCCTGTCCTTGCAGATGAAGTGAATAAAGTCCTCTGAGCCTCTGAACAGCACTGAATATTCTTGTTCTGCCTGTGTCCGTACAGCATTTTGCTCTGACTAGCTGCTCCATCAACAAGCTCACTTATAAGTGTCTCCTTGAATTAGGGGAAAGTTGTTTTCTTTGTAGCCTCTGGTCTTGTCAGGGAATACAGAACTAATACGCAGTGGAAAAGTATTTTTCACCACTTGTACATTCGAAGTTTCCGTAGTACGTGATCACTTGATCCACTCTGCTGCATCCATTCATGGCCGTGTTATAATCATATACAACAGTTGGGTTTTCCTTTCCCTTCTTAGTTATTGTGCCAGTGGATGCACTGGAAGAAACAACATTTGCCAACAAAATCATTTATAGATGTGCATAATGAGTCGCATGTCTGTCTTGTCCACAATACTTCTTACTTACTTGGTTATTTGGGTGGAGAATAGGCATCATTGCAGGCGACACAATGCCGTAGCTGCTCCGCCCTCCTCTCCAGGATCCATGAAAGGGTCTGCTTGCTGATCATGCCAGTTATCAGCTGGTTGGATATTCTTCTAGCTTTTCCACGCAGGTTGCTGTCTCTCCCCAACCCTCTGGAGATACCAGCTTCCCTTAGTCTATCCATTGTGAGTGAAGTGGTGCCTTCATCCTCTCTGTGGTGGTTGAACCATGCTGTCAATTCTGCCATGACCTGTTGGTGGATCTAATTGCATGGTGCGCCAATCTCAGCCTGACCGGCTAGCTTTTAGCACATTCATTGCCTTGAACTCCTGCTTGACCAGGGCTAAAGATCTATACAATCCTTGTGAGTCTGCTGCTTTGTATTGCCTCTCGCCAGTCTGCTTACATCATGTGTTTCTTACCTTTTTCGAGGGTACTCATCGAGTCAGTGACAAGAATGGCAGACTGATACTCCGTTTTAATCCAGTTAAGGGCTTCTGTGATGGCTTTCATCTCCATGCAAATACTGGACTTGGTTACAGTTACACTAGTGGCACCTGACAGCTCTCTCTGCATGACACAGTTTACACAGGTGCTGAAAGCCCATCCAGATTTGGCTCCACACTGTACTGATCCATCTGTGAAGATGAATACGTTGCCCTGTTCACTGTTCTCCTCTATCAGCGTCTCTGCAATGCTTCAAAGCAATCTAGTGGTGTGATCTCATTGCATCATTTATTCCACGCTGTCGCCTACTCTTTGAAAGAAAATCAAAGTTTAAGAGGTAGCTTTTTGGCTCTTTTGGGTCTATCTCTTGCCACTTTACGATGTAGCCTCCTGTAGTCTTCTTCTCTTTGGTCCTGTTTGAACTCTGGGCAACACCCCCTCACTGTCACCAACATCCTCATCTTGACCTTGATGAGTTTGATGTTGATCTACATTACTATCATCGTTATCCCTATCTCCCTTGTGGTCATCAAATGAATTGTTTGAATCACTGTCAACACAGTCTTAGACTGGAATTGTTCAAGTAAAATGCATGCTCTCTCGGCTGTCATACAGACTGATGGTCTGTGAGAAGCATTCCTACCCAATCCACTTGGTCCTGGTTCATCCATTTTTGATTCGTCACAAAAAACAAGCAAAAAAATTCACCCGCAAGGCTCAAATCACAAGGCTCCCTTGCAACACTTTGCGGTCACTTGGTGCAATAGCACGATGGTGAAAATTATCCGTTCTGGTCACCTGCGCCACGCCGGAGAAGTCTGTTACGGTCACTCTCCTGGCTGGGTGACCAGATGGGATATTTTGTACTGCTGTCTATGTGACTGCAAAGTGTCTACTGGAAAAAAACAATAGGTTGACTTCTTGTGTTGCCAGATTTTATAAATTTTAAATATCAAATGCTAAATATAACACATTTCCTTAGCCAGTTCATCGGCTCGGCGTCTCGTCATAACAGCCACAGCACTGATGAGTCGCCTCAATGGAGTGAATCAGTTAAAAAGACAAGACAAATTGGAAATAGACTGGCGTCTGAAAAAAAATGCAGCAATATTGCCACCACTTTGTTTGAAATGCATATTTTCCTTCTTTGCAACATGGTTCCTTTCATCCATCTCCACCATTCTTACTGTATAGCTAAATAAAGTATGTACTTTTTTTGAAAGAATATTTTTTTGTTGTTGTTGAATGAAACAAATGTTCACCAGTGAAACAAGAAAGTAAGTACATGTTTTTCTTTTTCTTTTTTTTTTTTATTTATATGGTTTAAAGTGCATAGACTGTACAAGGTGTTCAAGGTTAGCCAGACTTTTTTTTTTTTTTTTATTTCCTGGCAAGACTACAATGTCAAGCCATGCTTTTTTTCCACTTTTCTTACTGGTTGCTAATTGCGACCTTTTTGCTAACAGATCTATTCAAACAAAATTCATGCTGACTGCTGCAGCTCCAAGGTCTATACAATAAGATGTAACTATTGGTGACGATATGTGTATTGCTAAGAAAGAGGCAGTTCCTCACTCTACCACCTCTATGTGTAAATGAAGAATTTTCCTCCTTTTGTGATCAAATCATTTTTAATACAGTGCAGAGAATGTGTTCTTTGGGATTGAATTATGTGTAAGTGTTGGTTTTCTGGGAAATATTTTTACGCAAGTTCATTTCCAGAACTGCTTGGATGTCTTTCTTTTGGGGGGTGGGGGAAGGGGGGAGTGTGTTTATGTACAAAAGGTTTTGATGTTCAAAGTTCAATTTTGAATTTACATGTACTTAGTGCCTGCTTTTATTCATTAGACTGGACTAGATTGTTTATTCACTGCTCTGTGGTTTGATCAGTTGTTTGTTGCACACTTTACAAATTGGTTCTACTGATTTTTTAGGGGGTCTGAGAGAGATATTTTCTGCCAATCTTATCTAACAACAAGTTTGCCATTTGAACCTCGTATAACGTTGCAGTTTTGTAATTGAATTGTCTTTGAACTAAAAAATGGTCAGGCTGTTTGTGGTAAACTTTTTGTATCTTCTCATCTTATCTGCTCAGGAATTAATGTGTAGGATCTTTTTGTACGACAGTCAAACAGGTCCTTCATAACCTGAGAAGTTTTCTTTGATCTGTGTTTTGGTTGTTGTGACATTCCTGATTACCTAAATATTTTTCTTCTTTGTTTCTTTCAATGGAATATTTGTGCACTGTATTCTGATCATGAATTAAGATTCAGGATAGTTTCTCAAATTACAATCAGGTATTTTGTTTTGTTTTAAGTATGGTATTGTTTTTCTTAACAAACTACTTTTTTTTTCTCACCTTTTTTTTTTGGATGTATCCATTCCTGGTTTGTTTGGGGGGGGGGTTTCTTGTCCTCAGTGGATGATTTGTGAGGATTCTAACTGAGAGAAGAAGTGAATATTCATTGGGATGGTTGTGCCAGTGTAACTGGGATCTTTGGCCCCTCTACGACAGTCCACTTCATTTTGTTTGCTTGCCATTGACGGGGATACAAAAGTAATTTTTTTTGCCATGTAATTCCTATTCTCTGTCCATGACATGTACTTTGCTGTACTTATACCTGCGGAAAAGCATTTTGTATTGTCACCTTAGTCACTGTCTCACTTTCTGAAGGTTTTTTAAACTTGGAACGACCATTAAAATTTCAAGATTTGAGGGCTTGGAAGGATGTCATGAGTGAGATTAATGTTCAAGCAAAATATGCCACTTCAAGCACTGATGACCAAGATAGGGCTCTTAGAATCCATCCAAATCAAGATTTCTTTATAAGGATGTCCTTCATTGTAGAATGTATCCCTGAAAAGTACTGAGCCATCCATTTCAGCTGATTAGCCACAAATTTTGAGAACCCCATAGTTTTTTTTAACCATCTGAATTTTAATTGCCTAGGTGAGGTCGTAAGGCAAATTACTTCTGTAATCCCTGAAAAGACTAGTCAGCACGTTCGCTTTGTCGTGGTGTGAAATTATGATGAATGCCTCAACAAATGGTCTCATGAAGTGAAGACTGCCTTGTTGTTGTCCTTCCTAGGGAATAATCTTGTGTATTTTCCCTTATTTGAACCTGATCGGAAGTAGTTTCATTTCAGCTGCTCAGTGTAGTGTAAGACTCCATCGTATGTCACTTTTCAAAATGACATATGTAAGAGTCTTACATTTTTAGCAGTCGATTTGATTCAAGCCTTTTGGAGGAGATATTTCCCCCTCGGTATCGGGAGATGTAATGTGTTTGGCCTCTTTATTCAGTCTTTGAACTCTTATGTGTCTTAACTCCATCTACGCCAAATTGTTTATGCATTATTTGTTTGTTTTTTCCCCCATTTGATTTGTTTGTCTTCCTTGTTTCCTTTTTTCTTTCTTGTGCTATTTTGTGTTTGTAGCTTTTACTGTGGTGAAGCAGTAGGCCTATGACCACTTACTTCATTCTTATTGTCTTTTTTCTTGGGTTGACTTTGATTTCAAAGTCAGCTGTTATTTATATATATAATGAAGCCACAAAGATTTTGTTTTGAAGAAAGTCTATTGTTAGAGGTCCTCTGTCTTGGGTATCGATACGGATTTTTTTTTATATTATGGCAGTTGTGTAGATTTTATTTACTATTGAGGTATTTTTGTTTGTTGTATTTTGGGGGGGAGGCATTTGGGGGTTTTTTT
>NW_004798028.1:240340-262158 GCF_000002075.1 Aplysia californica | reverse complement strand
GGGGGGTTGCCAGCAGTTATGAATTGTTGGCCTTCATCATGTTGGTAAAAAAGAGAATTCCTATGAGCTACAAACCAAAAAGCTAAGATCTGTGGTTATCATTATTTGTCAGTTTAGCAAATGTGACTTCTTCACTGAACAGAGAGCAACCGCTGACTTTGAAATCATGCTAGAAGTGGACAAATGTTGCTTGACCAAGGTACCATATTTTATTTTGCCTGTGATATCCTTTTTTTACATATATGAGTTTATCATGTTAACTTATTCAGTGTGTTGCTGTGAGAATTCTGGTTGTGTGATACATGTTTAGCTTTATCATTGGGCGTGATATATAAACATTTACTCCCGCTTTAGTATGTATTTATACTGTTAATAAATTCTTGTTATAAATGTAAATTTTTACCATATTTATGCAGATTGGAACGGGTTCCAAGTGTAGCTGAAGCCAAACACCCAAATGCTGTAGTAAAATGTGTGTTGTTAATATATATGATGATGCCAATGTTATTTATTTTCCTCTCAAGAGTGTGTAGCGAAAGTTGTGAAGTATTCTCACCCATGTGATTATAGAGGGTGGTTGGAGGATGCCACTAGTAGGTCCTGATTCTTTCGTTTACCTCCGTATTTTTCTTCCTATCTGTCATACTCTTTCCCACCACAAACTGGCTGTTACTGTACCAATATGCTTCTCTTTACGCAAACAGACAAATTACTGGCGAAGAAGGTATGGGATCATACCTCTTTTATTGCATTATTGCTAGTATACCCTGCATTCACAGAGCTACAGTTTCTCTACCTGTGATGCTTTTTAAAATTTATACTACCAAATTTTATACAAAATTTTTCTTACATTTGTGGTGAACATCATAAGAATTTCTTCTTGTGATACCAGTGTGAGTGATTATATAAATATTAGTGAACAGGCAGTCTTCTTCACAGTTGACATGAAAGGAGTCTGTATATATCTCTTTAACTTTAAGCCTATGCGTACGTCGTGTTTTATTATCGTATCCATATGACCTGGGGAACCCTGTGCCACCACTTTCCAAAGAGGAAATTTACTTGTTAATCTGATCCGTACGCTTTGTATAGCAGTCTGTCAAAATGATTTTTTGAGAAATACTGAAAGTTTCAAAGAAATCTTCGAACTAGAAGTATTCTAAAATGTGAAGAATACAACTCAGGGATACAAAATGATCCCAGGGAGTACCGATAGGGTTATGTTTAACATTATGCTTGCATCACAAAGGTGATCTAGCCATAAAAAGTACATGCTCATTTTCTGGAGTAAAAATCACATTGGCAAGTGGGAACAGAAATATTTGAAATGTAGCCTTTATGGAGCATATTATAATTATGCATTAGAAGTTCTAATAGCTTTGTAAGTATATATGTATTTTTCTTGTACATTTAGCTCTAGCTGAAAGGTGCTGGTGGTTAGAGGGTGCCACTGGTAGGTTCTACTTCTGTGCTTTTGTTCTCGTGGGTTTTTTAAAATCTTACTTGTTCTCTGTGAAGTGACTATTTTTGTGTGGATGTGCTTTCTTTATGCAGATGCTAAAAGTTTATGAGGCTAATTTGGGCAAAGAAAAGTTTTCCTCCAATCACTTTTCTCCCTCTTGAATAAAGTCAATGATTGACTCGAGAGGGGATGTGGAAGTGGAAGGACAATTTCCAAAGATGAACTCAATTGAAAATGATTGGCTAATGTAAAGTGTGTGTTTTGAAAAACAAATTTGTTTTTAACCATTTCTGGGGGACATATGGATGGACTCAAACAGGGTATTTTTTCAGAAGGATTTGATTTGTTTTGATTTCTCTTCACCCACCCTCTGCTTCACTAATTCACTCTATGCTTGAAAAGCATACAGATAGCAAGTGTTTACTGGCATTTTTTTTCCCATATATTTATTAATATATTTTTGTAAGACTTTTATTATTGCTTGAAGTAACATAATCATCTAAACGTCTTATTCTTAGCTAGTCCCGTGATAGTGATAGTTTCTTGTTCTGTTCTGCTCTGCTTGGTAAATGGTGATGTGTTCAGCTGGGCTGGGCTTACGGCGCTATGTTTCTATGCTTGACATATGGCACCCTGTTCTTGATTTATTGAAATGTTTTACTACTCACTTAAGATCATATATGAGGCAGGCTGTTTGAACCTTGTCTGCCAGGGCTCTGGCCCAACCTGAGTAGAATAATACAGCTTCCAGGCAGACAGGCAGTGAAGCTAGATGATATAACACTTCTCTCCGCAGCAATCAAACTCCCATCTTCTGTGTTTAAGTTTAAGAGAGAGGATTCTAACTATTACAATGATATAAAGAAATAGGTCACATCACATTTTTATGATTTTAGTTTTAACTTTGTAGGCTACTTGTACAATTTTTCAGAAACCGTTGAATTCCTTTTAGTTTGAAGACGATGAGTTCTGAGCACCTGCCTGAACATTCCTGGAGTTTCAAAGATTTTTCTTTTCAGACATGACTTGTGCAATCTTAAAAAGGTTAACCTCTTTACATTTTTATTGTTTTTCTTCCTGATGTGTATATATATATTTTCTGGATAATTTCTGTCCGATCGATGTGTGTGTGTGTTTCTAGCTTGTCATGTCAGATAATACCAAGCTAAGTGCATGGTATGATTCAGAGAAAGAGCATGTTGATCATCCTATCATCTGTAGATCATTCTAGGTTTTGAAAGCTTTTCAAAAATAATTTGTTGATCAGAAAGAAAAATACAAGCAATTCCAGGAGATATGACTTTGCATTTGCAGCTTTTACGAGATAGTAGAGAGTGTGTGCATGCGTATTTGTGTGCATGTATGCATTAGGGATATGTGTGTATCTAATAATGGTGCACTCGAAAGGATTTTTTTCTCTCAGTAATTCAAAGCATTATTTTAACTTATAATGACCAGTTTTAGACATGCAACATATTTCACGGGTACTGGAACATGAATCAGGTGGTATAGGGAGATATAAATATTTACACAGAATCTGTATGTATTCAGACTTTCAATAGTCTCATCACATGTACCAATATAATACCATATATGTGTAATTGTACAAAATCATCTGTTATGGATTTTGAGATACCAGAAAAATTTAAAGAAGAAAGTTGACCTGAATGATGCTTCTTGCAGGAAAATAAAAAATCTTTTGTTTGTCATTAAGTAAA
Organism: Aplysia californica; assembly: GCF_000002075.1. NCBI lineage: Eukaryota > Metazoa > Mollusca > Gastropoda > Aplysiida > Aplysiidae > Aplysia > Aplysia californica. The sequence goes on along the minus strand of NW_004798028.1, from coordinate 258,978 downwards.
AGGGAGTGCTTATTTAGGCCACATATGGCCTAAATAAGGTAAGGGAGGGGGGTTTAGCTTATTTGGGCCTCAGTGTGGCCTAAATAAGGTAAGGGAGGGGGGTTTAGCTTATTTAGGCCACACATGCTCAAACTACCGGGGGACACCCTTTTCAGGCAACTGAGTTCGTTCCACTTTCATAATGGTGCACCCTTCTCATTTAGTACAGTTTTGTCTCAGTGTACAACTTATATATATATATATATATATATATATATCATAATGATATTGTAAGAACAAAGCATGATACGCAAAATTTTGCTCAACCCCAAAAGTTTGAATGAGGGCCAGATTTTTCCTTCATGGAGGGGCAAAATCTAGGCTACCATTTTGGCACACTTTGGTCAAGTGAAAAGGTCAAATCCTCCGAATGGACTTCCGGGTCAAATTTGGGGTATAAAAAGTGTGTACACAACGTGGCTGAGTCAAAGTTACACTATCTTTGGCTGGGTGGCACTCTCTCGTACTGTCTCGTAGTAGTACATCCCTCGTACAGTCTCGTAGTAGTACATGTAGATCTAGTAGTAGTAGTAGCAAAGAACTTGTAGAGAATCTTTGGTAGTAGATTCTATCTAGTAGGCAGTTTAGTGAACGTGCACGCGGCAGGGCGAATCGGCCTCGATAAGCCCCGTAGACCTTTGTGATCGGCCACGAAGCCTCGTGTTTTGATGGGTCTAAACAACTTAGTGTTAATCGCACTGCCACATCCGACAGGCCTACATCTTTTTAAAAGGAAAAGAAAGGTCATCAAAATGGTTGAATTTGCGTGAAAATCGATTCGGTAGAACTGGAACTATTAAAATTTGCTTCTGAAAACTAACAAGTTACAAGGCCATTTTTAAAACTCGATGAAATAAAAACTACTGGCTGTGTTATTCTGTATAAGTTATGAAACTTCAGGACGTATTATTATTTTCCAACATCCTTTGACGCCTTAGCTGTAGAGGTTAAAGTTTTCACAACACTAATAGATCTAGTAATAGGGCTTTCCGCAAAAAAAATAATAAATGAATGCATAGATCTACAAAAGCCAAACCACCGAATCGACTGGTCAGCGACCCGGGCACCCCACTCTCCCCTGAACACTGTGATAACGTGTTGCTTCGGTATAATTATTCAACTATTAATACGTGCGACTATGGCAATTGGGATGTACTGACTGATAAAGGGATTCACAGTTTTGTTTTTATTTTACCATATATTTGACTTTAATAGTGCAGGTGATAGCTAGATCTAGATTCCCTGTCTAGAATCAGTAGTAGCAGGCCTATTCTAGAAGCAGCCAGAGAGCCTACAACTGCTAGATCTAGATCTAACTCATTGCTATGCCTTTGGGCTTTGGAATTGAAATAAAACGAATTGTACAGTTCTAGTTAATTTTAGATTCAACAACTATCTGTATTTCTAGAGTTAATAATAACAAATCTCACCATAACAATCACTTTTACTATTATTAGAATAATTAGATCCAACTTTTTTTTCTAAAATCTGTTTTGCGCAAACTTAAGACTTTCTCTACTAATCTACTTGTAGAGCACAGAATTTGCATTGTAAGCCTCTGCTCAGTCTTTTACTTTTAAGTATATATATATACATAATAAAATACGTTTAGATCTAGATCTATATAATCATTTTATTTTATTTTCTGGATATTTTTAAAACTTTTTTTTTTAACATGTCATAAAGTCAAATTGTGCCTTTTCTTTGATAAAAATAGTATTAACAGTGGACTTTTTAGACAGTGAGTCTCTGATTCAATTTTTTTTTTAAATATGCTAATCAATGAAAATTGCAAATTGATAATAGTATAGTCCTGCAGAGGATAGGTGGACTCCGGGTTCTGCATAGCGGAATACTAGGTTTTAGGGTGTGAATACCGGAGTCACCGTAGTGAAATAAGGTTTGGTTTAAGTAAGGATTGGTGGACCCCGGGGTCAACGTAGTGATAAATAAGCAGGTTTAAGGTGGACCCCGGGGCTCGGGGTCTATCTAGCAAAATAGTAGGTTTTAGGACAAGTGGACCCCGGGGTCACCGTAGTGAAATAAGTAGATTCTCTAGGTTTCTTTAAAGATCGTTGGACCCCGGGGTCATCGTAGTGAAATAAGTAGGTTTAATTTTAAAAGGATTGGTGGACCCCGGAGACACCATAGCCGTAGAAGAATAAGAAGGTTTAATTAAGGATTGGTGGACCCCCGGGACACCGTGATTAAACCTACTTATTTTACTACGGTGACTGCATGGTCCACCTATTCTAAAACCTAACTAGTATTTCGTTAGGTAGACCCTGGGGTCCACCTTAAACCTACCTATTTCACTACGTTGACTCTAGGGTCCACCAATCTTTAAAATTAAACCTAGATCTACGTGTACTTATTTCACTACGTTGACCCGGGGTCCACCAATCCTTATTAAACCTAGATCTACTTATAATTTCACTACGTTGACCACGGGCTCCGCCAGTCCTATTATAAAATAGACTGAGATCTACTTATTTCACTATGTTGACGCCGGGGTCCACCGATCCTTAGTTAAACCTAGATCTACTTATTTCACTCCGCTGACTCCGGGGTTCACATCCTAAAACAGCATTTTGTTAGGTAGACCCCGGGGTCCACCTATCCTTTTGGGGCTAGATAGACCCCGTGGTCCGCCTATCCACTTCCTTGATAATAACTGAAAAACATGCCAGTTGTCATGAATAGTGAAGAAAAATGTGGGGGGAAAAAGATAATGAGGTAGACTATAATTTGTCCCAAAAAATGCAAGTGAAGATCATAAGATAATTTTGTTATTTTCTGGTCATCTTTTCACGGTTTATAAAATGTTCCAGTGGGCCTACTACTAGATCTATGTCTCTGAAGAACATTTTACTTGACTTTATTAGCTTTTTTCATGTACTTGAAAGCATAGAATATAATAGTTTCACACAGATGTATGCACAATACCTTGAAAAAGAAAGATAAGGTCATTGTTGTTGTTGTTTTTTAACCCAATCCGTTTTATGTTGAGAAAAGCGCTAAAAAGTTAACAATTTTAAAGAATGCCCATAATATTAGGAATCCGAAATTACTACCTTGATCTAGTTTGCTTACTCTTTAATAACCATGAGCTGTTAAGAAAAAAAGAGAATGATATAGGATTTGTCTAAATATGACCATTAGTATTAGCATTATAAAGATATTGCCCATTTTGTCCAATTAAATCCTTGCAGGTAAAATCACCATGTACTGCACCTCAATAAGCACAAAAAGAATATTTCTGTGAATTTGTATAAAGGTGCTTTGTAGTTGAGTTCTATGTAAAATTCTCAACAAAATAATGTACATTTGGACCGTACAACTGAGATAGACACTCATGTACACAATAACATTCACACATTACACACCTACACACATACAAACACACTATTGCATTTACTCTGTCTCTCTAGATCTCTCTCTCTCACCACAACCACACACAAAACAAACACATACTCACACACACAGACACACAACTCTTACCCTTGGTCCACTTATCATTTAGTATCATCCTCTATTTTGAAATAATCCACCGCACTAAATAAAAAGATCAGTAGAATTAGAATCTCGACCTTCCGAATCCATGGTTAGTTCAAGAAACCTACCATATGATGTGGCCTAAATAAGATAAGGGAGGGGGGTTTAGCTTATTTGGGCCTCAGTGTGGCCTAAATAAGGTAAGGGAGGGGGGTTTAGCTTATTTAGGCCACAGTGTGGCCTAAATAAGGTCACCCTAAGTAAAAATGCTGGTGGTGATTGATAGATCTTGCGGATGGCTGGAGGGTGCCTCCGGTAGGTCCTTCTTTTCTCTCATCTGTTGTTTCTGTCTTTCCGTTTTGCTTTCTCTTTAGCGCTAAATGACTGTTATTATGTCTATGTTTTTCTCCTTTCTTTTACAAACTGCTAGATTTTCCTCTGAGTAACAAGTATTTTGTCTTTAATTGATATAGATGACGTGCTGACACCATAAACGTTTCAAAGTACTTCCCATATTCCTCAAAATGTGCGTGTCAAATGTTATAGGGTATACTAGTGAATGTATGAACAATGTTGCATTCAGAATATTTCATTTCTCCAGTAATTTCAGAGCTGTAGTCTTGGAAATGATAGATCTATATCAATCCTTTTATAAATCTGGTAAGCACTTTTATAAAAAAAAGTAGGCCCTCTATAGTAAATAAAGGAAGTTGCCAACCATTTACAATAATTCATTCATTTTAAGTAATACACATCCTTGCTTCAAAGCTGAGAAAATGTCATGAAGTCAGCAAATCTGTTTCCCTACACGAAAGAATTTTTTTTTTTTTGTGATCGTTGGTTTTGCTCTGAGTGCATGACATATGACTTGTATTTCAGAGAATCTATCCAATAAATAGCTAACTGATCAGTTGTTTTTTTAACAGGTTTAACAAGAACAGGTGGCTTTCTTCCAAAGTGTTCAATGGGCACGTCACTCCCAACATTTTCTTGAGGAACAGACAGCATCTATCAGAATTCTTGATCGAAGTATTCTAAGAACCTTTTTTTTTTTTTACTTCCTTACTCACACATCAATCATCATGCAGCTTTTGTTTTGTTTTTGGTGTTTTAAAAAAATGTATTTAAGTAGCAACATACATGATATTTCTAGATTAAACTTATTCCCATTTCCTACTGTTTTACTAAGTAAGTACACGATAGTCTTGTTACATGAGTATGAAGTTGCTTTGATATAATTTTATAGTATATGTATTCAGATTGTTTTTATATTTTCTAGCTAGTTCTACCACTATATTTATACTATTACAAAAACAGGATGGCATTTTTCAGCTTCAGTTCCCAAGAAACTCTTGTAGTTGTACTGCCTGAGCCTATGGTATATTACATGGGGATAGGAGTCTAATCAAATATTCGTCGAAGATGATGGCAATGAATTGGCCACTCAAAATTTTCAAGAAAACAGCTGGAGAAACTGGACCAGGATCATGATCACGAGAGAGAGCTATTTGATGATGAGGGCCAAAAGGGAGAAGGCCTAAGAGAAGATTTTGAATAGAAACTGTCTAAGATTAGAAATTTATTTGATTCCAGGGTGCTGCCATGCTGTAGATCTGTATGAATCCTTTTTTGTGTGTCATTTACATTTTTGTGGTACGACCACATACTTGCGGATTTTGTAAATTTTGCAATTGAAGGAAAGAGATGCTTCTTTTTTTAGTTATTAAAGTTTACGAAATGTAGTGCAAATGTGCTTTGCTTTTTATGCGACATGGTAGACTAATTTTTACTGATGTTGTATCTTGCAACATGTTTTTCTTTTCTTTTTTTTACTTGTACATATATCTATTGGTAATGTATTTGAACTGAAATACTGAACATGACTTGCCTTAATACAGTGAGGCTGGCAGAAGACAAATTTTAATAAAGATCTTGATTTCTGCATGTTGGCTCGTTTAATTTATAAATCTGTAGCCTGTTAATTGTAGGTGTTTTTACACTCCCATCGAATCGCACAAATGGTCGCTTTTAAGCACAAGGGGCTGTCCTGAAATACGCTGTTTGAGAAAATCGAAGGTAAAATTTTTGCCCCTTGTTCAGTTTCTGTGAAAGATAAGGAGTTTTCTCTATAACAGAACATATACAAATGAAAACCAAACTTCTCCAAAAGGAGGTAGGGCAATGCCCACTTTTGATGTTGATCAAGATTTCTGGAAACCCCGGAAACCTGGATTAGCTCGCTTGTCCTTAAAAGCGACCAATTTAGATCATTTAAGAGGCAGGCTGCCTCAACTGTCTATGGCCAACCTGTGGTGAGAGGGACACAAATATCCCTGCAGACAGTGACTCAAGATAAAGAAAACCTCTTCACTTGGGAAACAAACTCACAGCTTCTGTGTGTGACAGCAAAGTTCCTATCCACTACATCACAGATGCTGGTACATTATACAAGAGCAGAGATCATTTGTTTGAGTTCTATTTGGAGCAGTGGGCTATTAGTTATCACATCCAGAACTCCTACTTCTATGAGGGGGGTTCAATAAGTCTTTGGTGTGGTAATGAAGGAATCATAGTTGAGTAATGAAATTTCGCCAGCCTTTAGACAATTTCTTTGGAACACACAATGCAAATTTTTGGGAAAATCCGACAATAAGGCACGAGTCAGCGTGTTCAATAAAACCATGCACAAAGACGTTTGTTTTTCTTTGCAGAAGCTGTTGCATGGAACCTGTTGAATATCGCTCTGTTATCAAGTTTTTACACTTGCAAGGGAAATACCCTTCAGACATTTCTCAGAAAATGGTATAAATTTATGGTGACAAATGTCCTTGTTACACATTTGTAATAGTGATATACTGGGTAAGAAAATTCAAATTTGGATTCATATCGTTGATGGATGAAGATATAAAGGGCGCCCATCCTTTGTGTTAACTGAAGAGAGTGTAGGAGAGTGTAGCATGGTGAAAAAACTGGTACAAGACTGACATATAACTGTTAGCTCTTTAAAACAGCTCTCAAGTAAAACGAGAATCAGTGTACTTTGTATGGTCAATTGAAATGATTCTTCAGGACCATCTTAACATGAATAAGGAGTCTGAGCGGTATGTACCCCGCCTTTTGACAAGTGAGCAAATGAAGCAGAGGGTTGAGTCCTGCAAAACTCTAAGCTCTCCTTCAAATTGAGTCCAAAGACACAATTCTTTAAACATGGCGATTATTGATGAAACATGGATTTATCATTTTGATCCAGAACAAAAAATGTCTTCCAGGCAATGGAAAACCCCTTCTTTCTCACCAAAGAAGGCAAAGGTAACACCGTCAAGTGGAAAGGTCAAGTAGGCGCATTTCTGAGGTTGTGAAAGTATCAAAGAAAGAACAGGATGGTTAAGACAGCCATGGTAACTACTAAAGTGAAGTGACTCTTTAGACAGCATATATATTAGGATCTCTCTCTCTCTCTGTCACTCTGTCTCTCCATACACATATAGGGGTTTATATGTAAGGGAGTCGGGGAGGCATTGTGAAATCAGGCACTGGTCAAAATGATGAAATTAAAGAAATCTGCAATTTTTTAATTTTTTTGCGCAACACTAACACCTTTTATGTCCACTTAAAAACACATTACTGTGTAGATTTTACTGAAAAAGGTTAATCAAAGGCTTAAAAATTGTAAATGAACATTTTTCAAGGGCACTCAAGCATTGGAACTCAAACATTTCTCGCTAATTTTACCGCTGAAACCAGGAGACCCCACCTTCTTCAAACGCAATTATCTCAAATTCTATTCAAGATAGTTATTTTTTTAAACAAAAGAAAGACAAATAAACAAGCTTTAAGATGATACCAATAACTCCACATACCCAAAAATTGATGAGCGCCTGATTTCATAATGACATAACACTTTTTCTCAATAAATAAAAATATAAAAAAACAAGTGATCAAGGATTAAAAGTTTTATTCTCATAAATGAAACTATTTTTATTTCACATTTAGCATATTTCAGCAAAAGGACTAGAACTTTGTCAAGCTCAAAACATAATCACCACCACCTGCACTGCAATACCAAGCACTCTGTAGAAAAAGAAATACTGCATAGTTTACAACGGTCAGGGGAAAAGAACAGATACATTGTCAGCGTTATTCCACAAGCACCAAAGTCAATTTCTTGCCCACTTTATTTTTTAAATTAAAAACTATAAAGAAAATAAAGAAACAAAATGGTATTGTAAGACGCCCCTTTCTATTTTTATTCCGTCTTTATCTGGAAACAACCATAAACTTTTTTGAGCGACTGAAATAACAATAAAGAAAGATCCTGATTGTAGTTTGTAACAGCATTTTAAAGCTTAACAGTCTGCTATGTTGCTTGTTCAGGGGAATAAAACGTTGCATACAAGCTGATCAAAAAAGTTATGAAATTATGAGCACCATCAGTAACAAACGATATAAGACTATAATGTGACATTTTTTATTTTCACTTTTACTTTCATGAAAACACACTGCACTACCATATCTTCCAGTGGATGAACAAAACAAAATCTAAAAAGGTCAAAATATCAACAACTGCTGAGACTTAAAGTGATAAAGAGGTAGAAAAATGATTATCTAGTTCATTCATCTAAAGGGTAAAGATGTAGATAAACGATTTATCAGAATGGCTAATTACTACCACCACCATCCCTCCTTCCCCAACACCTTTTCTGAAAAAAAGAAAATAACTTGAATCCCACTGAATCTGTTGAACATTCCCGGAAAAAGTAATGCATCACAGAAGATATGGACCAGTGACAAGGAAGGAGTAATGGGCTGAAAACAGAGTAGCTGGGGAACAATTACAGCACCTTTCTCATGTCTAAATTTGAAGCAATGTATGGCAAGAGTAAATCCACAAATGATGACAACCTTCCTCCAAAATACAGAGATTAACAAAGCTCATACACATACACATAAAGGTTTGCAAACACTTATGATAGCACACAGATATTTTACAGAGAAAAATAAATTCCCACAATAGTTCCTTTTTCATACGAAAATTTTGTCTGAATTTCGATCAAGGTATGCACAAATCCCATACATTCATATGATATAAGTCTTTTAATTATGCAATGAATTTATATGTGACTTTGGAGTATAAAATGCTGTTGTAGTTTTCATAATGCTGCTAAATGATACGCATTTGGACAGTGGCATGATATATATAGGATCAATTTCGAAGCACCAATATCTTCTCCACACATATACCCGTACGCCAAACATACTAGTAAAAGCAGTATGACATGTTTGAAAGCACATAATTAAGAGCAACAATCCCATGATAAAGACTCTTTGTTTAAGTCAATGGGCATTGTCATTTATCCAAGTAGTTCTGTACTGATCAAAACTGTTTTTAATGTCAGGAAATTTATATCAAAATAAAACAAGAAAGAAAAAAAATCTGCAAGATGGTTTCAGTGAACGGGAAAATAGGAGAGACAGAGACCAGGGAAGATGGACAGAAACAAGGAGAGAACAGACAGGAACTAAGAAGGCAACAAAAAAAAAGTCCAAGCGAAAAAAGGACCCTCCAACCACCCGCCAGCATACTGGAGAATGTGCAGTGATAGACGAATTTTTTTATTTTTTTATTTTATCTTATTTTTTTTAGTAGAGGGTTTTATGGGACTCGCAACTGCATAAGGTCATATGAGCGCCAAGGGGCGATGTCAACAGAGAAGTCTTTACAGGGAATCAGACTTTCTCTGCTCACCTCTCTAACTTCAACAGCACACGGTCTTGCTTCGACTATCAAGGCACCCCGGAAACAGCAGTTCACAAGAGAGTGACAAACATACAAAAGAAATAGAGGAAAAATGACGATAGTAAGGATTTGGAAAGAAAAAGCAGCCCTGTTGAAGATCAGGCACAGTTATGAGCGTGACATGAAGAATCAGCCCCTTAACAATTCTACTGTGCTTGAACGAGAAATGTCCCCCCTTTGGGAATGGCCTAAAGACACTACAGTCAGTGGCACTGCCAGGGCGGTACGAAAATTTGTCAAATATATTCTCACTTATGAATGATTAAGAGAAGACCAAAAACCGACTTTAAACGGGTCAGGAGCAGTTCCTTAATAAGCAAAAAGCCCAAATTATGCACAGCTGAAACAAACATTCAACAGAATAAGTTGGTTGAAAGCCACCACCCCTGCCTGCCAGGGCCAACAAGCTGAACGGGACACAACATTCCAGCAGACAGACCAAGATACTCAATAAAGTAGCTTCCCCATACAGGAATCAAACTAGAGGAATCCCGGTGTACAGTACAAAATGTGTCAACCAAATGCAAATGAACAGCAAAAAACTCACCAACATAAGTGAAAGAAAGTAAAAGCAATCAAATTTTGAGTTTGAGTAAAGAGAAATATATCAACACAATGACAAGTCTTATTGCGAAGGGAACAAGCCAAGAGAAGTAGGACCTACCAGTAGCACCCTCGAACCAGATGTGTGAGAATAAGCATTACCACAGCAAAATTCAAAACACCATAATAAACATTGCATAAAAAGTCAAAAGGAAGAAAGCAATTTGCAAAGAATAATTGTTGTTTTTTTTTAAATAACAAAATTACAAAGTATGGACAACATAGATATGAAAGCATTTGGTTTTATAACAACTTACGTCGGATTTTGTTGATCCATCCAAATATAAACATTCAGCTCCAAAATGGGGAGGAGGAGAAAGGAGTCAAAAACCACAGTTTCACTTGTTTATTACATTTAAGGAAAGCCCTTGCACCGGGGATCACCAAACTCTTTTAAAGTGGGCCAGATAACAGAGAATGCCAAGCCTGAGAGAGAAGATTTACAGAACTGTGTGTAGTGACATTTATCATGATTTTTCACACCGACACGATAATATTCAAACAGTCAAACAATTTTCAGGAAGAACTCAAAATAAATCCAGAAGTTAATAGACACTAGATTCTAATTGCTTGAAAAAAGACAAAGACAGCCAACACATTGACAATATCATAAAATAAAACTGATAATCTCACAAGCACATTAAACATAAATTGCAAAAATAAAGTGTAAACTAGGTGGTAATATCGCCGGGAAGATTTTGTGGAATCGCCCATAAACTGAAGTTCAGAGCCAGTATGAGTTTAGAAATGCCATTCTTAGATCATCAATGGAAAAAATATTAATACTTTAAAAACACAACCTTGGAAACCAAAAATATCAACAAGCATGAGCAATTTTAATTTACCGCGTAACGGTAAATAGGATGGCAACCATCAAACTTAACAGTAGTCGAAATAAAAAAGAATCAAAACATGTTTCACAACATATGCGCTTGCCAACCCTGACATCTGCAGGACTTATGTGCCCGAGGTCCTGTGTCTCCACTGCTAGATTTAAAACAATGCAGAGGCTTGCACTCAGTAAACAGAAAGTTAGGAAAGGTAGCTAGGCCACGCTCTAACATTTCCCTCGGGTCCACCTGGTAACGTTAAAATTAAGACCTAAATATGACTCAAAGAAACATATATGGAAGTCTATTATTTATTATAGTAGAGGGTTATACGGCGCTCGAAATTGCATAAAGTCTTATGGGAGCCGAGGGGTGGGTGTCAACAGAGAAGTCTTTACAGGGAATCAGACTTACTCAGCTCACCTCTCTAGCTTTAACAGCACAAGGTCTGCTTCGACTATCAAGGCACCCCGGAAATAGGTCACAAGAGAGTGACAAACATACAAAAGAAGTAGAGGAAAATGACAATAGTAAGGATTAGGAAAGAAAAAGCAGCAGTTGAGTTCCCTGTTGTAGATCAGGCACAGTTATGAGCGTGACATGAATCAGCCCATTTACAATTCTACTGTGCTCGAACGACGAGCAATGTCCACCCTTTGGGAATGGCCTAAAGACACTACAGTCAGTGGCACTGCCCCGGGAGAGTCTTGTTCTCCAGAAAAAACTACTTTGAACCAAACAGTTCAACTATACAACACAAGTGAGCAGACAAGTAATATCAGTGCTTCCAGCAGATAAAACAGAAAGGTAAGGAAAATTTACTGCTGAGGTCTAGGGGCTGCACAGGCACCCATTAGGGTCCACTGGCAGCAGACAATATAATTTTTTGATCAACGCATAGATTTTCCAGCCTTACCAAAAATCCAGAGATAGAATAAAATGAATGAATGAAGGTAAGGAGGAAAGTGGCACAAATATTTTGGCAGATTTGAAAGCGAAAACACACTGACAGCCAACACGCAATGGACACATAGATAAACAATGGCCGAGTTCACGGAATGTGCAATCTGGCAGGTTTCTAATACAACTTATCACCAAGAGAAACTGTGAATATCAAACTTAACCAAACCAAGAAGAAGATACGGAGGCAAGCACAGAACCCAGAATTCGGAATTCTGATAGGCAATGTGAATGCAAGTAACATTTGAAAATGGCTTACAAATGAAAAATACTCATCAACCATCATCATATCTCTTTCTTTTTCGAAAACGAAAGGTTACTAATGATGATAAGAAGACAAATATTACGCCTAAAGAAGACTTGTTTAACTCCAAATTTTATTTCTATGAGTCTTTGCACTCAAATCGAAAGTGTTGGGTACAACAAAGACTCGGCAAAAATAACTACATATCTCGGTCCTTTTAAAAAAACTATAGGACTGGTGGGGAAATTATTGGCTACAGACACTTACTGCTAAGACAACAGTGTAGATTAGAGCTGTGCCCATTCGACTTTGCTATTCAACATTCATGATTTTTGCACTATTCACAGCTATTCGAAGCATGGAAGAGCAATTCGAATGCCGTGCGATTTTTTTTTTTAAACATAAAGGATTTTCATCTTACTTTCCTCATAGTAAAATTGGAGCACATTACATCTAAAATCATTGAGATAAATATAGAGAAATAAAAATACTCTTTATTTGATGGTTACGAGACAGAGTGATTAGAGGAGCCAACAAAAGATATATAATATTCCTCTAGAGACTATCCCTTATATTCACTAGTCACTATGGTTCAAACAAGGGCAGTTGACCCTCAAAGCGCGGAGAATGTTTTTTTCTCCTCATGAAGGCACCCCGGAAATAGTGGGTCACAAGAGAGTGACAAGCAAACAAAAGGAGTAGAGAAAAAATGACGATACTAAGGATGGGGAAAGAAAAAGCAGCAGTTCCCTGTTGCAATTCCGGCAGTTATGAGCATGACATTGATGAATCAGCCCATTATACAATTACAATTATACTGTGCAACAGAACATGGTAATGTCCCCCCTTTGGGAATGGCCTAAAGACACTTCAGTCAGCTTCAATGAATTTTTGTTTTCTCAAAATCGCACAGCACTAGTGTAAATCTTAATGCGAACAGATTTACAGATTGATAACAGTGAGTGAAAATAGAGCGTGACAACTAAATATGAAAAAAAATCCTTAGTTTTCACACGCACACATACACACCCCGTGAAACGCGCATAGGGACTCAAAATTTACATTATTCGTAGCAATATGACACACACATGGAAATTAAAATATGAATGAAAGAATGGTATAAAGTCAGACAAAATGCAATTTCAGAAATCCGAATATTTTGCAAATCGGAACCTCTGATATGTTCTCCAACCCCATCAACACAATTCAGACAATTTGGCTGCTTTGACCCTGCCTGTCATGATTAGACATACCGAGGTTAAGCAGGACACAGAATAAAATAACTTTCCCAGGTGAGAATTCCACTCTTTTCTCCTGCGTGCAAAAGCAAAAAACCAGACAATTGCACAATAGACACTGGTTCAGAAGTACAGATCATCAACATCTGATAGACAAAACAAAAGAATAAGCACCAAACAGCTTTGACACCATAAACAACATGTACTTTACAGCTCTCTTTAAAACGATACCTGTAAAAAAATTTAAGAATATAGCACACCTGAAAGTAACAAGTCAAGAAAGCATCCACTTCAACAGTTTTTCAAACTTATATACGGACCAGCATCCACCACAGCAATCAGTTTTGAAAATGTTATGATACTTTTAACATGAACTGATGAAAGTATTGCTATTCTTTATTCTCTCAAACTTGCAACTGGTTAAGACAAAAGTATAAGTATTTCTTATTTTCTCACACACCTTCTAATAAGTAAAAATGGAAGCAGTATTAACATGAAAGGCAAAAAAAACCACAGTATTGATATTTCTTATTCTCTCAAACAACTTTAAAAGTCCTAATTTTGAACTTTCAAAGAAATGGTAGGTGTCGTGTGCCTCAGACGCCCGATCATTTGAAAAAAAACAGGTTTCTCCAAATTCTTTCAAAAGGGCAAACTGAGTAAACCATTTTTCTCGCAACAGACAATATTTGGTTTTTAGTAAGAGTTTTACAGCACTTGCAACACAAAAAGGTCATATAAGTGCCGAAGAATACAGGTGTTACAAGAGAGTAACAAACATAAAAAAGAAGGAGAGATCAGGACGATAGATGTTTGATAGGAAAGAAGGAGCAAACCACACCAGAGCACCCATCAACCACCGACAACAGACAATATGTTACAGAAGTTTGTACTGATATAAGCACCACAAAAAGAAGACTGAGAACAGATTTATGGAAAGATTCTTGACAAAGACAAATATGTTTCAGTCAAAAAGGTATTGCATAGGGCATTTGTCTACCGACACATTGATTTACCAAGCAAGAGGGACCATTCAAACAAGAGGCATTTTTTTTTAAAAATCCAGAATGTAAAAAATCTGCAACATTTATATTCTGTTTCACTGACTTTGATTCTCGGTTTTGAATAAAGAGCTGAAAAGGTAGTGTCAGAAAAGAAGGCAAAATCTTTTTTTTTTTAAAGCATAGACAAGTGACAATATTTGGTCAAGAAAGACTGAAGGGCATTAGGAAAACAATGACAATCTAAAACTGTACACTATCTACAGAAACAGTTTCATGCTTTCAGATTCAAACAATGGCTTACGGGTGACTTAGGAGACTCATGACTAGCCCATGACCCTGGAAAGACACTGGAAAGAAGGCGACCATACTACAAGTTCTACAGTATTCCCTCAAATATTGTGGGGGATATATTCCATAATTTCCCACAAAAAGTGAAAATCCATGGGGTCAAAACAATATATATTTGATACTTATTTTACATCTTTATAAACCCTCCAAGAACTTTTTTAAGCTTCTCAAATGCTCTTATAAAAAACACTTTCTACTCAAGGAATATGACAGACCAATGGTATTTAAAAATAAAACATTTGTACATATCTGTTCATAATTTTACCAAAATCAAAATACTGTACATTCTCACTCACATGATGTGGCAATGCTGGAAAGGTCGCACCTTTAGTGTGTGTTACCCTCAACAAGAAAGAAAAGGTGTTGGTAAAGGCTGTAGTACAGACAACAATAAACCTGCAACCAGCAATGGAGACCAACAAATAAAGGGGGTATTACACATTCAGTTAAAACTGACAGTTGCCTGTGCTCTTTGAGATAACAAAATATTATATGAAATAGTCTTCATAAAAAAAGAAAAATGTTTGTGAACTTCAAAATTCCAGCAAGTAAAAAAAAAGTCATTTGTGAGACATTTTAAATTGCGAACCGCAGGTTCGGAATTGACATTTATTTTTCCAAAAGGACAGTTTTTCCTAAGTTTATGAATGAGAATTTTATCATCCACAGCCAACAGACAATCCAGCAGCCAGACACACAAAAATTAAGCTGTGCCTGATTTTTATTGTGTCCGGACAGTCTGCCAAGCTTGTGGCCCACCCATGATAAAATGCGATTTACTAAGCCGGCAAAGTGTGAACAGCAATATGGTGAGGGAATACTATACATCAACCCTGACACTATGTGGTGCACTGGGATGGCTGTAGATTGACATGAAAGGAAAGCCTCAGTCTAACCAGAACAACATCAAACTCGCTGACATTATGTACAAAGATCTAAATGAACTCGGTTAACTGAGTGAAAAGCATTATGGGCATGAATCTACCTGAACAGCTTGTCAGGAGCTTAAGGAAGGAGACGGAAGGGGGTGTCTTTGGCTTATGGAAAATTCGGAAAAATTGTACAGAAAATATAGCACTTCAACATTTATTTTATTACACACACTGCAAAATTAGCCGAGTCCAATCTAAGATCGCTTGTTACTGGCCTACCACACCCCCTGCCAGTACAAAAGCAGCTTCATTTCCAGAGCCCTCATTAGCACAATAAAGAGCTCTAAACTAAAGCAATATTGTTAAAGGAATGCATAGAGTAAGAACGGGACAGTACAGTCTGATGTGTCTACAGGACTGATGAAAGAAAATTGACTGACTTTTTAAAACTATGTACAGCTTTACTGATCGCCAAAAACCAATGGAAAAGTCTTCAGAGAGGGGGTTTTCTTTTCAAATGAAACAAGTGTTAAAAAATACAACAGACTGCAGAAAACAAATGACAAGAGGACATAATATCACTTTACAGTTAAAAGTGTTGGTATACAGGCATTCAGTGTTCAGCAAAATACAGAACAAGTCAAGACAAAGTTTTTGCTCTGGTTTTTGGGTTTGTAAATGATAAAACGGCTCATGAATTACAAATTTGTTTGTCCAGTCATAATACTGCCATTTATGGGATGACTCCTCTGTTCATGAAACTCTTCCTTGATTAGTCATATCTCTCCCTACGAAACTTGCTACTGTCAACAACCAGTCCCCCGTCGTGGTGCTCGAAGAAGTCAGGGTCAAAATAATCCATCACCTGAGGAAAAAACAAATCATTTCTGTCTCGTAAAAACTAGAGAACATTGAACCTTTGGCGAAGCAAAGCTTTTTCCATTTTTCTAAGGTCAGAGTTTTCGTACCTTGCGCGATAAAAACTGGCACATCTCTGTAACTGATAGATATAACATTCAAATAAAAAGGAAAATGCTCAGGAAAAGCTTTAGATTAATAATTTGCAATAATCTCAATTTTTATGTTTTTACCCGTGTGAACGGTTTTCGAAGCTCACCACACAAATACAAACCTGACATCTCTTACAGGCTACAGTAGCCTGCAACTGCCATGTGCAAAAATTATGAAATATTGGGTTTTTTTAACATCAAGACTAACTGAAGACATATTAAATAAAATAATATCCAGTGAGAATTCAAAACCTCAAAGCTAACTGGTCTTTTCCAAATAAAGCTGTATACTGTTTCGATATCTGCTTCCTAGATTTTAATGTAAAATAATGAGTGGCATTTGTGGTATGACACCAGAGATATTCAGAGGCCCTTACTTTGTCTGCTGGTAAACAAACATCTGCGCAGGTCCTGGACAAGACATTCCACAGCGCTGGAGTCTGTTTCGACAGGGAGGAACGACTTAGCTCCAGCAGCTCTGCCTTGCTGTACCTACGCTCTACAGCAAGGGAAAAGATTGGAGAATACTTCAAACACTGAGAACCTGCCGGATTGATTTGAACTGAACAACAGGTAAAATAAAAATAACACTGGAAATCATTGTGATAACGTAACAGCAGGACTTGAAATAGACCACGGAAATTGGCCTTGGTGCCTTTGCAATTTGCCGTAATGCCCTTAAAATCCTTTCCCGACATACCGACCCATCACAAAATTCCCGACTTTTTCCCAATTTCCCGACCCGGTGGGGACCCTCTAAAGTGTGTGTGCGCGCGCGCGCACGCGCGTGTGTGTGTGTGTGGGGGGGGATGTTAACGTGTACAAAGAAAATTTAAGTATTTGGGTTGTAGCCCATTTTATCAATTGTGTTGTTTTACGTATGTCTGTGTTTGGGGGAGGACAGAGGGATGGAAGAGTGAGTGTGTGCCTGCAACAGATATTTGTGAATTTATGATACATGTACACATAGTTTTAGGATTCAATATATGACTCACACTAGTATAAGTATAATATGAGTTTAAATGCTCATTTCAGCTCATCTTCATCATTGCCTGGAGAATCCTCTGCTTCTTCTGCCTCTACATCCTCAATATCTCAAGTTTCACCACAGACATTTTCATTGTCAACATCCGAGTCATCAGTACCAACATCAGTGATTTTACTACGATTTACTTAGTTTTCATTCATGATTTTACAAATTTTCCAATAAACTCTATACTTTTGTAGAGAGCAAGAATAAATGGTATTGTGTAATTTATATAAAAACGTTGCCAAGCACGATCCAGTATTACCAACTTTGATCAACAAAATGATCACCTATAATTTTTGTCTTGGTGCCCAAGCAAATTGCCTCGGTGCCCTCTTGTTTTCAGGCCCCGCCAAGGCAATTTTTGACTGCCCTCCTGAACATCTAATTCAAGCCCTGTAACAGACTTTTACACTTTATGAAAATGCCATAGTTAGATTCATTATGTCCTACAGGCAGCTATTTTGGTGTTTGAATGAGAAACCTAGTTTGTGAGAATTGGGGTATTACCTACTTTTCAAAAGGCCATAATTTGTTCTTCGTTTCATATTAATATCACTATATGTGAGACAGGGTGGTGAAATTTCTTCTTTTTTTTTCTTGCTTAACACCTTTTATGTCAAACACATTAAAGTGAGGATGTTACAGAAAAAATGTTCATAAAAGGCACCAAAAAATGAACATTTCCAGTTTCCAAGGACATTCAAGCTTTGGGAGTTACCAAACTTTGGCAGCAACTTCCTTACTAATTTTACCTGTCACACCAGGCGACTACCACCTCCTTTAATCGCAAATATCTTAACTTCTATTCAAGATAGATGGGTTGGGGTTTTTTCCGCCGTATGCAAGACATGAACAAGCTTTAAGATGACATCAATAACTCTAAATACCCAATAATTGATGATCACCTGATTCCACCGCGTCGTGACACATATCTGAATACAAACATCATTCACATTGAACAATTCTAACAAAAGTTATTGCTAACAAATTTTGATTCTCTCCTTTCCAATTTCCAAAAAAACATAATTTTGTTTGATATTTTCCAATTTAAACAGAAGTATAAAAGTGCAGGAGTTGGTGGAGGTATAATTCTGTAACTAGAATACAGTTGAACCTGTGCAAGACGGAATCGCAAGGCAGCCAGAAAAAAATTCCATCTTAAGACTTT